>NC_092390.1:43278624-43581654 GCF_030028105.1 Mobula birostris
GATATGTTCCATAGGAAGTCATTGAATACAAAACCAAATCAGCAGCTGTGAATGATATTTTACTCATCCTGTTTGACCCTTGGGTTCTTCTCTATTCTACAATTGGGCAGCCTGCCACAGAAAGCACTTTGCTGTAAGTAGACATATGATAAACTCTGAACTGCAAATCTTTAAAACTATGATAAATTGTATGGATTTCATAGGCTAAAGAGTAAAATTTCAATATTTTGAAAATGCAAACAGAACCACAAATTCAAGTAATAGTTGGTTCAGTTTGATGTGATATTAGTGAATTTTGAACTGGGCTTGAAGCTGCATGCTACATACAGTACGAAAGCAGTATAACACCTAAAAATTGCTTGCAGCAACTCAGAAGTGTTATAACTGCTTTGTTAGCTCATTCTTATATAAAGCTGCTCTTCAATCAGTGAGAATAATTTTCAATGAATGCAAGGGTACTGATTTATATTTATTGATTTTGGTTCAATTGACAATTCAGTGGCCAGAAATTGAATTCAAGGCACATCCACACTCCTGACTTTGCATATGAATGTTGAAAGAAAGGAGCTTTTCTGATTTCAACTCTGGGACACTTGCATGCAATTGACAGCTTTATTACAAACATCCAGGACCAAACTACTAAAAGACACGCTGGGAAATCTAATCAGCTATAATTCTATTGATTCCTTATTTGTTACAGCTGCCTATTGGATAAAATTGAGATGCCAATTTTGTATTTGTTTCTTCAACATTTAGAAGTTCTTGTATTATAAAAATGAAGGTTCTTTGAAGCAGTTGAATCACCTCTTCCTAGATAACCGTTGATCAAGGTCAAGAGGAGCCCCAGATGTGCATAACACATCTGCCTGTCTGAGTCTCTTTTGTAAGCAACTATGGAACATGCGAAGTACTGTTATTATTGAGCTGAATTTAAATCAGGAACTTGCACGCGGTGGAAAAAAAAAACACATCAATACAAGGAGTAAGCACTTAATTAAAAATCACCTCAGCTTGATTCATTTTGAATACTTCATATACAATATCTACAACTTGCCCTTCCTGAAAGAGTAGATAGCTGTTACTTCACATTTCTTATTCAGTAATCCAGAATGAACACTTAAGAAAAGTTCAAGTTGTGACATAAAAATTCTGTCTGAGATTTAAAATAATTGTACAGTTAAGATGATGATAAAGAAATGAAATGTGCGACCGTTACAGCAGCTGGACAATAAACAATACGGCTAAAAACTTTGACCATAGTTTTCTGCAACTAACCTAGATTTAGATTCTTTAATTGCAAACTTTATCTATGATACAATACTGTGCAAAAGTCTTTGGCACATTTATATAGCTGGGGTGCACAGTACTGGTGTCATTTTATGTATTGCACCATATTGCTGCTGCAAAAAAAAAAACAAATTTTGTGACAAACATGAGAAAATTTGCAGATGCTGGAAATCCAAAGCAACACACACAAAATGCTGGAGGAACTCAGTGTGACATATGTGAGTGATGATAAATCCAATTCTGATATAGGTCTCTATTGTGGACTGACAGAGGGAAGGGGGCAGGGAGAGGGGAATCATGGTTGGGAAAAGGGGAAGGAAGAGGGGAGGGAGTGGGAAGCACCAGAGAAACACTCTGTAATGATCAATAAACCAAATGTTTGGAATCAAATGACTTTGCCTGGTGTCTCAGGGCTGGGTGTGTCTGCACTCTCACCAACCATGCCCCTGGCACCCCTTCTCTGCCACTTACCCTACACCCCTCCTATGACACTTCACCCTTACCATTCCCAACATCCTTTGCTCCTGTCAGATTTACAAACTCGCTCTCTGCTCACGTTGCCAAATACAGCACTGTGCAAAAGTCTTAGGTACCCTAGCTATATGTATTTTTGCATAGTACTGTATATTTTAAAGCTTATTACTTAATTAATTCTCTTCATATATAAAATGCCAGCTGCCAGTGTTTTGCCCTTTCTCCTATCCTGGTGGTTCAGAGTTGATGATTCCTTTGGCCAAGGTGTATAGAACCAAAGGAATGTAGCATCCAGTGAAGAATCAGACATGAATAGAAATCGCTTCACCAGAGACAACAAATTTGTGGAATTATCTATGCAAGAGGGCTGTGTAAGTTCAGTTGCTCTGTATTGAAAACTGAGATCAACAGAACCTTAGAGATGAAAGGGAATCAAAGCAAACTGAGTTAATGAGGAATTCTGGTGCTGAAACATAAGATCAGCCATGACCTTATAGAATAAAAGAACTGACATAAAGAATCAAATATCTCACTTCGATTTCTATTTCCTTTCCTATTGCTGACAGCCTGAAAGCATAGTGTTTTTGTTTAATCTCTCATTCTAGATATGATGCCTCTGACAGAATTCCATACTTTCCATCAGTCTCTCAATAAAAAATATATATTTTTTCTCTTTTTGACCTCTCAGAGGTTATGTTGTATTGATCCTTCTCGCTCTATGGCCACAAATGAACTCTTCCTCACTTTCACAATGTTATGAGATTCTTTCAGCTGTGTAAAAAGCACAGCCTGTCATTCCTTTCATTACAGGCATTACCAATCAAAGAACATCAATGAATATAGCCTGAAGTAGTCTTCATTGTCCTTTCTAAACTGAAAACTACAGATATAACACAGGTAACAATATTTGCGTCTGTTCAGTTGATATTCTGAACATATGAATTTATCTTGAAGTTATGATTAGCATTTTGCATGCAATTAAAAAGATACTTGAGTAACTATCAATTACACGCTTTACCCCGCCCATCCCAGCCAGGGCATTGCATGTGCACTAGACACATGGTGCATCTACAGTCTCAGGAAGACCCATAACAGTAGATTGATAAACTGATGTTTCCAGGGGATTAGGTTTCATATTACTCATTGCTTTGCTACTATGCCAGAATGGAGTTAATGGCTGATGCATCAGGCATTGTCAATACAATCCCAATCTAGATTTAGCAGATGGCTTTACAGAGGCTGTCTACCAGGGTCCATCTGTCCACTCAACAAACCCTCTTGTGAGTTACAACAGGCCCTGCTGGCATATGGCTGGAGAATCTAACACCACCATAATAAAAGGATCATTTTCCATTTCTCCCAAAGTGGCTTTAAATAACCTTTTCCTTACTTTAATAAAGCTTGCACAGCAATTGTTTGAATATGAAGTTCGTAATTTTCTTTTATTTACTCTGATATATGAATTTGATAAAAACTCAATGGCTTTTCACTTAAATGTGGCATTTTCTGGTTTTCTACAATTTTTAAAATGTATTTATGCCTTTAGGAAACAGATAGGTTTCAAGTGTAGCAATTAATAAACACCAGAACACAATATTTGACAGTGAACTTAATAATTGAAGACAATTGTAAAGGTTATATACTGAAATATTACAATATGGCGAATACAAACTTTAATAATCAGTGGCATTTAACAAGTTTATATACAATGGCAATTTTGCTTTTTGTTCTCACATTCAGAATTATGAAAACAGATTTGAGATATTTTCCCCATAGTCACATATTGGTTAGCTAACATTTAACAAATGCATTTAATGTTAAAATAATTTGTTTGCTCTTTTTAATCACAATTTTAATCTGGTTTAGAATGGCCCATTTTTTTCCCCTTCCTTCTTTCAGTGCTAACAATGATTTGTGATATTAGATCCAGTATACTTGAAATACTGGTAATCTTCTGAAAGGACTGTAATAAATCAGAAATACCACTCGGTAGTTACACATCATGTTTCTGTTTCACAATTTTAATCACATCTTATTCCCTGTTTTGTCTCACCAGGAGTACTTTTAACTTATAACACAATGATTTTAGTTAACAGACAGCTCAGAAAGAAATTGAAGTTGAACTAATATAACATAAATGGCCAGACAATGTTTCCCACATTGCTATATCTATAACTGAACAAAAAATCATGTTTTATCGGTGGAGCCGAGAGGCTTGATGTTTTACAACTAATACATTTCTCTGTCTGCATTTGTATGTATGTTCCTCCATCGGACATGCAAAGCAGGTATCTTATACATGCAAATAGAGGTCATTGATTCACAGTAATGGAATAAATGGTCTGTGCTGATTTTAGAAGAAACCTTACTTTGGTAATGATTAACATAAACCTATAATGGGGTGATAATTATAAAAAATAGTTTGTGAAACTTTTAATGCTTTATTTTCCACACGTACATAGTATACACAGGCAAAAATCAACTTGTAAAGTATTTCCATTTGATCCTCTATATTTTTGCCTTGTACCTAGCACAGACATTTAAATGTTTTGGTCTTTTAGTATTTGATGAATTACAATGTCATCCAACATTACAAATTAAGGCAGAGCTGACAGCATAGAGTGTATATTAAAGGTTTTGTGACATACTGTATGTCCTCAAAAATATCAATGGATCCTTCAGATAAAACTTGGAATTCTTTTTCATGTGGTTAAAGGCTTCGAAATGAGCTTCCAAAAACCAGAACTGTTTGTTATGATTTCAACTAAAATCATGACTTGCATAATAAAATGCCTTTTTAAAACTAATGTTTGTTGATTGGAATCTGAAGACTTATACTTAATGTGCTTAATGGGCCCTGCTTACTAATTTCACAGGGCTGAATGGAGTGACTACTATAATTGGGTCATTTTCTCTATTTCCACCTGTGAGGTAAATATTTAAAGAAAAGTACCTTGTGTATTTTAAACAAGGAAATGTGGTTTAGCCTAGAAATTATGATTTTTCTTAATAATATTATCCTATATCTTGCATGAGCTTTACCATATATTGAGGATCTTGCTGGTGATTGCATGGGCAGCAAATGGAAGCATATGAACTCAATAAAGTCTGATATAAAATTGATCTAGGTTGCAAATAATAGCAAGCAGTAAGGACCTCTGGGTTGTAATGAAATACTGAGCTATACTCTCTTACTTTATAGCATCACACAAAGGATGCATCGGTTTTTGTCTGCTTCACTCCCAGATGACCAAGTACACTTGATATGAGATTTTTAAAAAAGTACAATTCAAAAATAATATTGCAATACACATTTCAATAATTGATGAGAAACTTAAAAGATTTTTCGTACAAGTACCAGATATTATGAATAGTCCTCATCTTCAATGCCCACTGTAATTACTTACTGTATTCCTATTTCAAAGGGATTTTTTTAAATGGTCATATTTACCTAGCAACTAAGCATGACCTCAATCAGGGTTTTATCTTATTACTTACCTAGCAACATACCATGGGCTATTAAGATGTCACTGTCTTACCAGTTGTGACAGGAGGCAGACATCCCACCTCTCCCGGAAGTTCCAGGAGTCTCCCGCATATGAATAGTGGCTCCCTGATGCCCGCAAACTATATACAATATCACGGAAATCAAATTTTTTGAGAGGGAGCGAGACAAAGCAAGAGAGAGCGCAAGAGCGACCACGAGGGAGAGAGCGTGCGCACAAGAGAGCGAGAGCAAGCAAGCAAGAGAGAGCGAAAGCACGTGAGATCGCGAGAGAGAGCGAGCGAGAGAAAACAAGCGAGAGCGCTTGAGAGCGCACAAGCGACCACGAGAGAGAGCGAGTGCACGCCATGGTAGAGTTTTCCAAAAAAAATATAAAATGTACGTCACCCCAGACGACACTAAAGTGTACCCCTGCCTAATAGGGGTCAAAAATAATGACAGTGTTGCTCGCTGCACTGTTTGCAAAAGTGACTTTTCTATTGCCCATGGTGGGTTAAGACTGTAAAAGACATGTTGAGGTGAGTTTAACAGGTGTCATTCGTTCATTAGCATAGCTAACGTTATTTAAACTAGCTGGCTAGCTGCTAAGGAGCTATTCTATTGCAAACATCCCACCTCTCCCAGAAGTCTCCTGCAAATTGATGGTGCTACCTCCCTGAAATGAGTTTTTGCAGGGTGGGATATCTGCAGGAGGCATGATGTGGCTTGTCTAATTGTGCATTCAGACTACTTTTAAGCAATGTTTATCAGCTTGAAGTGTCCGATCAACTTTGATACCAGTCTCCCACTTCTCCTCCTGTATGGTGAGGTAGAAGATTAATAAAGAGCAAGTTATTGCAGCCACTTATTCTAGATAATGAATGTAACAGGATGGAATTATTGGATCTGATACTCAAGTTCACATACAGCTTTCAAAATTATATGCAACATTATCAAGATGACAGCCTTTCCACAGCCTGATTGAAAATTTTTTGAGGCTGTGACTAAACACATTGATGATGGTAGAGCAGTAGATGTAGTGTACATGGATTTCAGCAAGACATTTGATAAGGTACCCCATGCAAGGCTTATTGAGAAAGTAAGGAGGCATGGAATCCAAGGGGAAATTGCTATGTGGATCCAGAATTGGCTTACCCACAGGAGGCAAAGAGTGGTTGTAGACAGGTCATATTCTGCATGGAGGCTGGTCACCAATGGTGTGCCTCAGGGATCTGTTCTGGTACCCCTACTCTTCGTGATTTTTATAAATGACCTGAATGAAGAAGTGAAGGGATGGGTTAGTAAATTTGCTGATGACACAAAGGTTGGAAGTGTTGTGGATAGTGTGGAGGGCTGTCAGAGGTTACAGCAGGACATTGAAAGGATGCAAAAATGCGCTGAGAAGCGACAGATGGAGTTCAACCCAGATAAGTGTGAGGTGGTTCATTTTGGTAGGTCAAATATGATGGCAGAATATAGCATTAATGGTAAGACTCTTGGCAGTGTGGAGGATCTGAGGGATCTTGGGATCTGAGTCCATAGGACACTTAAAGCTGCTAAGCAGGTTGACTCTGTGGTTAAGAAGGCGCACAGTGCATTGGCCTTCATCAACCGTGGGATTGAGTTTAAGAGCCGAGAGGTAATGTTGCAACTACATAGGACCCTGGACCGACCCCACTTGGAGTGCTGTGCTCAGTTCTGGTCGCCTCACTGTAGGAAGGATGTGGAAACCATAAAAAGGGTGCTGAGGATATTTACAAGGATGTTGTCTGGATTGGGGAGCATGCCTTATGAGAATAGGTTGAGTGAACTCGGCCTTCTTTCCTTGGAGCGACGGAGGATGAGAGGTGACCTGACAGAGGTGTATAAGATGATGAGAGGCATTGATAGCGTGGATAGTCAGAGGCTTTTTCCCAGGGCTGAAATGGCTAGCATGAGAGGACACAGTTTTAGGGTGCTTGGAAGTAGGTACAGAGGAGATATCAGGGGTAAGTTTTTTTACACAGAGAGTGGTGAGTGTGTGGAATGGGCTGCAGGCAACAGTGGTGGAGGCAGATATGATAGGATCTTTTAAGAGACTCCTGGACAGGTACATAGAACTCAGAAAAATAGAGGGCTCTGGGTAACACTGGGTAATTTCTCAGGTAAGGACATGTTTGGCACAGCTTTTTGGGCCGAAGGACCTGTATTGTACTGTAGGTTTCCTATGTTTCTAATATAAACAGTTGTTAGATTTTAAAATTATTTGAATTTAAATATTTAAAATCTTCTTGCTCCAGTGACACTTCAACCCAATATAGAAAGACCTGAGTATGGTAGAATCTGAATTCTACAATTCCACATTGTAACTCCAGCTGCGAATGAAGGAGATGATAAAGAATTAGACAAAACCAAATATACCAGTGCCTAGCAATTTTCTAGACATTAAATAATACACCTTTGCCTACGTAGGTGTATTATTCAGTTGACCTTGGTCAATCAGTAACTGTTTTATTTGAGGGTATTGCTTTGGAGAATTATTGAGCCAGCCTTGAACACCTAAGGATTTTCTTCCATTTGATTTTTCACTGCAAAGTGCATAAATCAGGCAAGTCAAGGGTTGAAGCCAGGTGTGCATTCAGCAATACCTAGCTCTATTTATTGGGAAGGAGGTGAATGTTTTGAGTGATGAGAGCACAGAAATGTTTACAGCTTTACCATTTTACATGAGAAAGAACATAAATAGTATTGAAAATATTGCTGATTTGACCATAGACTATTTACCAATTCCTGCACTGAACATTGAAGTCCTTTCCTCGTGTGCTTTGTCACCTCAAAGTGCATAAGGAAAATTAGGCAAGTGAATGGCTGAAGGCAGGTGTTTGTGAGGGGACAGATGATCGGGTGGTGGGGTGGGAGCAGGTGAAGGATGGATACTGGGGTTATTAATAGTGGACATTGAGAGATTGGGGCTAATAAACGAGTAGCAGTGTTGGCTGTTAGGGCTTGGTAGAGGATAGATTTAATAGTTGCTGTTGGGTGCCATATGTCTGCCTATATAGTCAGAGTGCAGAAGGAGATGGCTTATAGTTTGAGAGGGGAAAACTGGTGGTGGTCACTCAGGGCAGCAGCTGTTCACTGGGCACAGAGGCTGATGTTCAGTGTAAGGCTGAGGAAAGAATGACATACTGACAAGTCTGAGAGGATGGGCCAGTGAGGACCAAGAGGTTGAAAGATCATGACATTCATACCAGTGGGTTGTTGGTGGAATTTGAAGACTCAATGTATTGATTGGAAAGTATCTATGAGTCTGACCTGATTTCATTCTCCACCAGGAGATTTGATTACATAGGTATTTTTTAAGTCAAGCTGCAGTAAGGTTAACAGATGAGAAACCCTGCTTCTGACTGAATATCTTGTGAATGACATAGGCCATGATGGTAGTGGCTTCTAGATTCATTTTGCAGGTGGCTAGATGTCTGAGGATATTTGTGAGGTACACATGACTTTCATATTGACCTTGGGACAAAATATGAGACCACACAACGTGCATGAAGTTTCCACTTTTCAATAATGTTTCACTAAGGTTGCAAATACATATATACACACACACACACACACACACACACACAAATGGTCCTGCACAATCCATTTCTTAGTTCTGGATCTGGACCATTTCTCAAAATCTCCCAGTTACTGGTGGAATGTAAACCTGCAATTATCGGTTTGCAAAAGCCTCTATCGCTGTAGTGCAGTTTTACAGAAATAAATGATACAGGGGATGTTTTCAATCTATAAAAATAAGGACACCTTTAATCATGCAAACTTCAGTATTCTTAATGTGATATACTCCATGTTGAATTTATAATTCCAGGTTGTCAACCACGAACTATTGATCTAATTTCAGTGGTTAATAAATATGCATCACATATCAGTGTGGTATTATACTAGTAAGATCATAAGACCATAAGACATAGGATCAGAATTAGGCCATCCTGCCCATCAAGTCTGCTCTGCCTTTCCATCATGGCTGATGTGTTATCCCTCTCAACCCCATTCTCCTGCCTGCTCTCTGTAACCTTTGACATCTTTACTAATCAAGAACACATCAACCTTCACTTTAAATATAATTAATGGCTTGGGCTCCACAGCCATCTGTGAAAGTGAATTGCACATACTCACCACCCTCTTGTTAAAGAAATCCCTCCTCATTTCTGTTCTGAGGTTGTGCCCTTTGGTCCAAGACTCCCTGCTATAAGTAATGTCCTTTTCAAGTCCACTCTATATTTTCATATATGCATAAAGTATGACGGGAAATTGACATTTAGGTGAATTATTCCAGAAGGTGCCAGGTCCAGTCTACTAAGGGGATCAGTTTCAACAGGATAGATATGAAAACAAACAAACAAAAAAGAATTTTAATGCATTTTCTGGGCTCTAGTGTCATATTAGTGAATGGTGTCCTTCGCACTCTTTCCCTGAGACCAGCACATTGAACAGGTTGCCATTTACCTGCTCGCAAACCCATCTCAACCGTACCATTATATTTACATTAAAGTCTTTTCTAATTAATCTATTGTCCTATGAAATAATCAGGAAATCTTACATATTGTAATAAAATTGCAAGTGGTTCACAGATGCTTTTTTTTAGTAAAGGTGCCTGTCACTTCATGCCAGATTTGGTTTGAACTCTCTCCAATATTGTCCAGCAAGTCCATCATATTGAAAATAATTGCATAAAGTTAACATCAAGGAATGAGTACTCAGATTTGATCAAATTAAAGAGATGGTCAACAATTGCCACAGTGTATCTTGGCATTGGTCATAAATAATGCAATCCATGAAATCATGTTCTTGCAGAAGTTCTGAACTCTGTTGTTTGGATAGAATCCAGGCTCAGAAATCAAATGGTGAGAGTGAACCCAATGAAATTGTTTTCCTGTGAGAGGAAGCTTAGTGGAAAGGTGACCAGCTCTGAATTCCTGAACACTCTGGATAGCACTGGTATGCACAGAGATTTCAAAGGGTTAAGTACATCACGCTTATTTTAAAAACCTACGCTAAACTGCAGATGAAACACTCACCCAAGTGTTCAATTCAAGGCCATAATTAATGCCCCTGCATAGCAAAACTGAAAGATTAGATAGGTTACTTCTAAAAATTCTTCATTTCTATGTTAATTGATTTCATTTTAGAAGTGTTATTTAAATTCTGATAATCAGAACAGTAAATATTATGCTTGGAAATAAGTTGAGTAATTTGGGTACTTGGGGAGAATTGCTGGTTTCCAGTTGCTAGATTTGTAAAACAAATGAAGCTGAATTGTTGGATCTGAGGATTATTGGCGAGAATTAACACTTGCTAATTTATAACATTGGGGCTACTTACGCCAAACATGATTTGAAAGGTAATATCAGATTATCGTACTTCAAAGTGTAATATCTGCAAACATTCCACAGCTAAAGCTTTTTAATTATAAATATATATGCTTGTCACTCCTTAATCGAGTTTGCTTGGGCTGGCAGGAAGTCTGTCAATGGTACTCTGTCACATGTTGGCAGATAATGTGATGCATATTGGGAGCTACTCAGTTTTCAGCCCAGTCATGATCAGGGCTCACAGTAAGAATAATGTGTTTCCTGACCTGTAATGCAACATTTTCTATGGCATGATGTGTGTTCAGACTATGAAGTTTCATTTACATTAGGTACTTTGAAGTCATATTTAGTCCATAGGATGCAGCTGCAAGCCCGGGACCTTATACAGCCTCAGATTTGTATGCACATACACTGGTACTGCTCTGGGTGCATTCCCAGGACTAAGTGTGCTAATGGGATCAATGTTAAAAGGGGGAGTTACAACATTATATTTAGAGAGATATGTTACTGACAGCATAGCTGTGCTGGCATGTTCTGAGTATTTGGCATGATTACAGCAATGAATTGCCCCATGGTTCAACATTAAGAGAGGCTGATGTTTGGAGGCTGAAACAATCAGCATGGTCCCTCAGCACCACATTGTGGAGCTCAGGGCTATGTCCTACCTGGCAAAGTGTGCTCTACCTTTGCTGCGACTGGCAGTGGCTGTTTCATATTTTGACTGGATACTACAGTTTCTTTCATCACTTCCTGGTCCTCAGTGTTTTGAAAACAGTTACTTTCCCCAAGCAGTAAGGCTGATCAACACCTTCAACCACTAACTCCACCACTACTTGTCACAAGCGGGCGTTGGGAGCAGACCCCAATGCAAGACACAGACACTGAAGTACTAGGAACAGGACTAGGTTTATCGAGATAGCAAGGTGAGTAAGGAAGAAATGATGCTGGACATTGACACAGGCCCTGGATAAGACTAGGATTCAGGGCCTGGGCAAGGACTTGGACTAGAGACACAGGACCCGGATGTGGAACTAGGAACAAGGAGCCTGGACTAGGAACATGGAACTCTGGAACCAGAGCCTGGACAAGGACCCGGAACCTGGGTCTTGGCTAGGACTCGGAACCGGAACCCGAGTCCAGGCTAGGACTTAGGACTAGGATCTGGTCAAGGACAGGACATGGCTACAGGACAGGATGAGGAAGCCTCGAGTTGGGCAAGGCACCAAAACTGCACCAAAACTGAATGAGGACATGAAGCTCAGACTTGGACAGGGCTGGAACACAGTCTTGGAGTACAGGAACACAGAACCTTGGACTTGAGCACAGGATGTAGGGCTAGGACTCTTCTTTGACACAGACACTAAACACAGGGACACAAAGAGACAGTTCCAAACTCAAAGATAGATAGTTCCTTATCTTGGTATGGCAAGGCTCCAGTCTCTTTCCGGCAGTTGAACTTGATGGCAATACAGGCAAGGATGCAGGTGAGGTTGCAGGCAAAGGTAACAGATGAAGATTACAGATGAAGGTTAGTGCCAAAGTAACTGCCAAGGATTCAGAAGGGAGGAGAGAGGAGGCAAAAGAGAGAGAACAGTCCAGCAGCCAGTCCCTGCTTTGCAGAGGTATTTATCTGCCAGCCCGAAACAAGAATCAGGTGCCTCAATTATGGAGCCCAATGGAACCGGGGGGAATGGGAAAACCTGGAACAAGGATCGATGGACCGGATCGTGAACTGGAATGCAGACTTCATCGACCGGACCATGACACTACTTTATTATTTCCCATCAGTCACCTTATGTACAGCCTAGTGTCACCTTATAGACATACAATCAGTCTATGTATATAAGCTTTCTGATGTACTGTGCATTCATATTTATTGTGTGTGTGTTTTTTATTGTTATTTGTTCTTTATCTTTGGTGTTACATTTGGGCTGCATTGCATCTGGAGTAACAATTATTTCAATCTTTTTACACCTATGTAGAGGAAGTGACTTTAAGTTGATCCTCAGGAGTCTGCGAAGGTTCAACATGTCATCGAAAACCTGGGCAAACCTCTATATATGTGTGATGGAAAGTGTGTTGACTGGCTGCATTCGGGCCCGGTATGGGAACACCAATGCCTTTGAGTGGAAAATTGTACCAAGGTAGTGGATTTGGCCCGGTACATCATGGGCAAACCCCACCCTCCAACCACTGAGCCCATCAACATGAAACATTGCCATAGAAAAGCAGCATTCATCATCAAAGACCCTCACCAACCAGGCCATGCTCGTTTCTTGCTGCTGCCATCAGGTAGAAGGTACAGGTGCCTCAGGACTCGCACCACCAGGTTCAAGAACAGTTGCTAACCCTCAGTCTTCAGGCTCTTGAACAAAAGAGGATAGCTACACTCGTTTAAGGACTCTGTTATATTGTTATTTCATGCTTGTTATTTATTGCTATTTATTCAATATCTATATTTGTTTACAGTTCCTGATGTTTATAGTTTACAGTTACTGTTCTATAGATTTGCTAAGTATGCCTATAGAAAAAGAATCTCAGGGTTGCATGTGGTGGCATGTATGTACTCTGATAATAAATTTTACTTTGAACTTTGAATCTTCAGACCACAGTTGTGATGCTTTGTCCCATAGACTTTATACAGCAACAGGTGCCCATACCGTCAGTCTCTTGTGGATGCACCACTCATCCTGCACTATGACTCGCCATATTCCCTCTCTTCACTTGGCTGTAAAGCTTTCCTCAGTCCCGAGATTTCTCCATGGTAACAAAGCTGTAGGGAAATGTGAGGCTGATTAATAGTCAAATTAAGAGAGGGGGGAAGCAGAAACTCCCATCACCTCCACCAAGGAGAGTGACTGTAGGATTTAGCCACGGACTAGTCTCTACCAATGATGTGCTTACACTGTGGCTTTAACTGTCGAGAAGCTGCCTCACTCACCCGGTCCTGCCCAAACCCGGTCTTCACACACAGCCTCTCCACACAGTCGTTGCTGGGGAACGCCAGTGGAGGTCAGGAATTCAAGCTGGCTCACAAGCAATCATGTTCCTAGAAAAGCAATGGAGGGGGATGGCGTTCATGCACAGCAGAATGTAGGATGTAGTCTGGGGAATGTTTTATTTGAAGTACGTGGGGTATATACCCGTGAGTGTTTCCACTGCAGGACTGGAAACCTCGAACAATTAAGGGTTCATATATTTAGTCCCAGCGTACATTCCCCCCTATCGTCCCCCCATCTCCCTATCTTTAAGAGACATTCATGTGCATACAGTGTATTGTAGGCAGAAAGCTGTAAGGCAAAGGATTATAACCTCCATGGTCTAAAGCAACTGGGCACAATGAAGCTTTCTTTGCTACTTGACCTGGAGATGATTCTGCCAAATTGCACTGATTTCTGAAGAAAATCCATAGCATTCTGAGACTTGCATCTAGACCAGAAAAGATCAAATTATGCTGTACATTTTCCTGAGGAGATGATCTGATTTTACTGTAACAAAATCAGTAAACATTGCATGAACAAATTAATTAATTGATCAATTAATTTTCATTGACAAATACAACTTCAACTCTCATGTGGCAGTTTACTCCTGAGGAAGTTAGTGACTAGAATATGAAAAATCAATGTTTTAACACACCAATTCACCACTCATGAAGTGGCAGAACGTAGGTAGTGTGCCCTTGATCACTATCATAGATGACCTGAGATGATCAGGACTGATTTAAATAGCAACTGAAAACAGGCATGGGACAGGGAACATGATTTACTGTTAATGATACATAATTAATTTAGGCAGCAAGGCAACATTTGCAGACAGCTAAAAAATAAAGGCCAAGAATTTTTTGCCAGTACTTGAATACCAGGGCTTCAGTAAAATGATTAACTTCATGCAAGCAGACAAATGCAACTTCAAACCTGTATCTTACCAGCTGCAACAACAATCCCAGGTGCGCCTCTCTGAGGACACCACCACTTTCAAGAGATTCAACCCCACTGCACCAGCTCAGTAATTCTAAGCTTGGCTAGCAATGTTGCACCACCTGCTCCCTTCTGTTTACAATGCTGAAATGGTTAAATTACTACTCCGGTATCCAGAACCCTGGAGAAATGAGTTTGAATCCCACCATATCAGATAAGAAATTTCATTTCATGTGGAATAGATTCAGTGGTGTGCTTAACTCTGGCTTGTGCTTTGAACAGACTATCTTCAGCGTTGTTCACAATCCTACTATTGCGTCAAGGATATCAAGTAATGAAACTATGAAGGCAAGTCAACCCATACAAGCTTGTCAGTTTAAGGAACTGAGGCCCAATGATATTTGAAAAATAATGTAAAGCATGCATGACAGCATGAAGAGAAAGTTAGACAGCCAACAATGAATAAATGACACATCTCATGTTTTAAATATCTACAATTTTAGATCAGTTATTTAGGTAATGTACACAAGACTACTTCTTAAATGTATTCCTTGTGTGTGATAATATTAAATGAGGATTTGGTGACAAGTTATCTCTGAGAAGCATCACCAGACAAGAATTAGTAATGTAGAAGGAGGAAGTTACAAATGGAAGAAATGCATTAATGCAATACAAATGTAGAAGTCTTGCTTTTTAGTTACTTACCAATTACTTACCATTGAAGCACATTATCGTCTTCATTTTGTTTTGAAATATCGACTGTTTATTTCTTAATTTCTCCCTTTCTATGCAGCTTTCTCTCAATAGATTCAAATAGATCTGTCATGAAGTATGTTCCTTTGTGGCAGCAGTACACTGCAATACACATGTGTACTGTATATGTACTTATATATATAATTAAATTAAATAAATAGTGCAACAAGAGAGCAAAAAATAGTGAGGCAGTGTACACGTGTCCATTGTCCTTTCAAAATTCTGATGGCAGAGGGGAAGAAGCTGTTCCTAAAACATCGAGTGTGTGTCTTCAGGCTCCTGTATCTCCTCCTTGATGGAAGCAATGAGAAGAGGGCATGGTCTGGGTGATGGGGGTCCTTAATGATGGATGCCACCTTTTTGAGACATTGCCTTTAGAAGATGTCCTTGATGCTGGGGAGGTTAGTGCCCATGATGGAGCTGGCTGAGTTTGCAACTTTCTGCAGCTTTTTCCAGTCCTGCGCAGTGGCCCCTCCACACCGGATGTAACGCAGCCAGTTAAAAGGCCCTCCACGATACACCAGTAGAACTTTGCAAGAGTCTTTGGTGGCATACCAAGTCTCCCCAAACTCCTAATGAAACGTAGCCACTGTACTGCCTTCTTTGTAATTGCATTGGTACTCTGGGCTCAGGATAGATCTTCAGAGATGTTGACACCAAGGAACTTGAAACTGCAAGTAAAGCAGCCAGCATAACCAAAGACCCACTCATTTTCTATTCTCCCCTTTCCATCGGGTAGAAGATACACAAACTTGAAAGCCTGTACCATTAGGGTTAAGTAGGGCCCGTACCATTAGTCTTCTTAGGGCGGCGCTTAGGATGATGGAGCATAATGGCGACTCCTTTATTTGCATCTTCAGGAACAGCTCTATTTCTATCTTTAATATCTCTTTTTTCCCTTTTCAAGGTTCTTTTGAAGACCCTGACCTGGAGTTACACACTGAATGTGGTTCTTTGCAGAAATGGGACCCACTCTCAGGGCCTCACGACCAGCTGCTTTTCAATATGCCAAGCTGGCCTGGAAGACCAGTGTGCCTTCAGTGTGCCAGATTTTCGTGGCTCTGGAGGCAGGTGGATTCAAGGTCGGTGTTGCTGCCTGATGGGATTACACGGAAGATCGTAAGCAGTGAGCTGGCTGCTGACTGTGTGCCCAGAGACCCGAGTTCTTTGGGCAGAGGACTTGGAAAAAGCAACGCAATGGACTTTTAACACTAAAAATCAGCGGGTTGTTTTGTTATGTCTCCCCTCTCACTGTGAACGGGGACCCCTCTTTTTCCCTTATTAGGGAGAGAGAGAGAGAGAGAGAGCCTGTGGTGTGTCAAATTACTGTGTGAATGAGTAGTCTTTGGGGTACTGCAAGTCTGTGTCTATATGATGCTTTGCTGCATGCTTGAGTGCTTGGTGGGGGTGCCGACGCTTTTTTGCTGGGTGGGGGGGTTGTCGCTTTGCTACTGCTTATGTGTGGGAGGGGGAGCTAGGGGGCTTTGGGGTTCTAACATTTAACTGTCATTCATTCTTTGGGGCACTCCTCTGTTTTTGCAGATGTTTACAAAGAAAAAGAATTTCAGGATGTATATTGTATACATTTCTCTGACATTAAATGTACCTATTGAAACCTATTGAAGTACAGCTTCTATTTGATAATATACCTCAATATGATCTTGCACCTTATTGATTTACTGTGCTGCACTTTATTGTAGCAGAATGATTTTAGTTTATAGCTGTTATTGTCTTATCTTGAACTATCACAATGCACTGTGTGATGAATTGATCTCTATGAGTAGAATTTAAGACAAGCTTTTCACTGAACTTAATTTATGTAACAATAATGAAAGAATAAGAATATACAAGATCCCAAAAGACAAAAAAAAGCATCTCTGAATACTGAATTTGGAAATATTCATATACTTATTGGAAAGAATGAGTTATTTCCTTGGGCATGGTAAACCTTTATGGTGGAAAGCATCATTTGGCTAGTCACAGAATAGCTCAAGCCACATACACATAATGCTATCACGTTTATTAGCCAACCTGACCCAGCAACTCTCACACTCACAAATGGTGTGAAGCATATCAGTGGTCAGAGCATACCATGGTCTATTCATTAATCCATCTAAATTAATATCTAATGCAGTGAACTATTGTGCATTGCAACAGAAAAAAAATCACAATTAGACTTCATCCAGAAATCATCAGCAACACCTCACACTTGGATTTGAACGTTGGAACTACTTTACTACAAGTATGAATATCATCACAATATGCTAATTTGTTGCCTCAAAACCAAAGGTATACAAGTCATATTATCAAACCCTTTTCGGCTTTACCAAATGTGATTACCGGTAAATAATTAAAAGAAGTTCCCCTTAAGACCACAAAGATTTGCTGCCCTGACATAGCCTTAAGGTTTTCTGAAACTTTAATTAATTCAATGAGTGCCAATGCCAAGTAATGCTGATTGCAGAATCTAATTTGTCCTAAGCCTGCACTCAGTTCTATTTACATCAATTAGGGTATCCCCTGATGCAGCATTAAATATTTGTGTGTATAGACTTTACATTTTGACTGTTGTACCAAAAACATTTATTTATCAGCTACACCAATGTATAAGTTTCTTCACAACTTCATTCTTTTGGAGAAGCTAATTTCAGGAAATGCCTTTCCTGGGTTTAATATACATTTAACTTCTTGTTTATAAGCTGTGAATCAAAAATAAAACACAGAATTCAAGTTCTGAATCTACTCCATTAAAAATGAATAAGGGTTCTGTCCTCTAGTTGGGGAATCCAGGATAATGACTCATTATTTGAAAGCAGCATGGTGGCACAGCTGGAAACCTGCTGCCTCACAGCACTTGTAACCTGGGTTCAATCTTGGTCTCAGTGATTGACATTACACAGCTAATATGAACATGCATTTGATGCTGTGCCAACAGAGTGATTACACTTTCTCCTCCTTTCCACCCACCTCCTGACAATGTGTAATGGGCCACTGTAAAATTGATCCGAGTGTGTAGATCAATGGGCGAATCTGGAGGCTGTTGGGAACAATAAAAGATGGGTTTCATGTAGGATTAGTGCAAATAGGTGGCTGATGGTCATTGTGAACTCAATGGGCCAGTGCCAGTTTTAGTGCTATATCTTTCAATATCTATGAGTACACAACTATTTTGCACTTGATTATGAATTACTGGAAATATGTTGTAGACATTCATGGTTCTATTTTCTTTCCCATTTCTGATTGTGCTGATTGTGGCGGGAGGAGAAGATGGCGGCGCGCCTGCGTGTGCACAGCCCTGCGGTGAAAAATGATTATCATATCTGCCAAACAGGGGCCGTGGACAATTCTGATTTGATGGAGAATGGACGTGAAAGCACAGAGGAACATCTGGAGAAATTTCTGAAACGCCCGTTCGCTGCTGTCGTTACTGTGTGGTTGGGAATATTTTCGAGGGTAGGCCTCAAAATCCCCGGCCTTGCCTGCTTTTGGCGACCGGGAAGGAGGTCGAATCGTTCGGACAGAGATGGCACTCAGTACTCGGTGTCAGAGAGCTGATCAGAGCTCGAAGTTTTCGGATGACTCAGAGTCGGATTGTAGTCGGCATGGCAGGGAGAGTTTTTCTTCCTTCTCCCATCTGCGTGAGATGTGGGACACTTGAGAAACTTTGAACTGTACTGTGCTCATGGACTTCTTCATCAAGTTTGGTATTGTTGCACTGCTGTAACAATATGTTATAATTATGTGGTTTTGTCAGTTTTTTCAGTCTTGGTATGTCCTGTGTTTTGTGATATCACACCAGAGGAAATAATGTATTACTTCTTAATGCATGCATTACTAAATGCCAATAAAAGAGGACTACGTCTTCATAATCATAATTATTGAGCCCTCATAATGATATTAATTGTTTTGAGTTGATGAGTTATTTTGGCAGTCTAAATAAGCTGAATCAACTTCAGTCAAAAATGTTATTAATTTAGAGTGGTTTTCGCTACATGTACAGTATGTATATAAATCTTAATGAAATAATCTTCTCCAAATTCTTCTGCCATGATGTACACTGGCAGAGGAAAGGCACACTCTGATGTGGAGACGGTGATGAGAGTTTATTCATAATAATTCCAAAAGAATATGGGTGGCTTAGCCGAGTGACATCACAAGAAATAACATTCTCAAAACTAGGACCCTGTGATTAGCGCTAATCAGGCATCCCCTAAATAATACAAGTAAGATTAAATCCCTGAACCTATCAAAATAAAATTAACAACCTTAAACAGAAGGCACCAGGAGACTACATTACAAAGAGAGAATCACTTGAGAAAAACACAAGGAACTCTAAATGATTAACAATTGTCACAACAACTAACCAATTCAGGTGTTTTAACAACCTTGGAGCCCAATGTTCTGTGACCCCTCACATGGGCCTGAAGACCTGATTGCACATTCCTTTCCATCCCTTGTTCAAAATATTTAAAAACACACAGAAAAATCAAAAAGACATATCTACTTGTTTTTAAATGGCAGAATTTTGTAAAGTGCCCACATTCAATATTCAGTAATTTTTAAAACATTCAGCATTGAGTAATTCCTAAACAACAATGATAGCCTTGATAAAATAACTCAAACACCTTTGTAGAAAGTCCTTTCATAAGTTGGTAGCAAGCTTTGTGTGTGTACAATATGTCTTTCTTTTTGAATAAGGATAAAAAACTTATCCTTTTGTGTGTTTTTTTTCTTGTTGAAAAGTCCTAAGTATACAATTAACTTTGAAATCTCCTAACTTCCTTTGGAAATTGATCAATATGTTTTTACTGCTTACATGAAAAGTAATGCCCTTATAATAAGTGAAGGATATGAATTTTTCAACATTTAAATATTATTGCCCTGCCCAATATTAGAGCTGTTTTGATCTGGATTTGATACCTGATTTGGCTTAAAAACTACTCTGTATTAACAACTTGACAGTGTACAGTATTTTAATCCTTCAGAATTGATTATTTATGTAATGACAAGTAGTTAGAGATCAGTTTTTGGTTACCAAAATTAAACATCAACAAACTATGCACAATTTACTCATTTTAATTAGATTAAGTTGTTGCAGATTCATTTAACCTCTTAGATACACATGACGAACTGAGCATAAGATAATAATGCAGTAGAATGATTAATCAATTACATTTTATCTCCTGTCTTTTTTATGTATTTAGATATATTTGGTAAATGAATAGACATACATTTCAGAGCCAAGTTAGATGCCTGAATATTATCAAATATTACAATGTCACCAGTTTTCCTTTCAAATTTTCTGTATGTAGGTGATGGTTTTGCAAATATATAATGAGAAAAAGGGTCCTTAAGGTTGTTACAGCTCGGGATGGTAATGGCGCAAGCTCCCACTACCTATTAAATACTCACAAAGGCAATATACCTCAAATAGCCTCCGACAACTAAATCCAGCTCCTGTCCTTATACGTGGCTTGGCTACTAAGCCCGGCGGAACTGTTTCTACTGACAGGAGAAGGGGCAAAGGTGGGTTACTGGCGCCTTAAAACCAGCCTTTTCGGCTCATCAGCCGTGGTTGGCAGCTCATCCAGGAGAAGGGAAACTCTGATCTCAAACCACCGCTGCCCTGCAGCTATACCCACCCCCAGAAAAGGCTTCAGGAATACACCCTGAGGGAAAAATCTGAAGCTGGAGTCCCTAAGACAGTCCTACTCTGAGTTTAGTGCTGACTGACAACTCCTGCGGCACTGCTGGTACCAAACTGTATCGGTCTCTGCCGTTCCTTTGGGTTCATGAGATGTGTGGAGAGGGGGAGCTTGCTACATGGGCAACAGCTTGCTCTCCATATTGTATTGCCCAGGCTTGGATATCTAGACAGCTAGGATGCAAACCCATGGTTGGCCCCGACCGATGGAGGCCTCACTTGATGAGAAAAATGGAGATAATCTGGATAATAGAAGTTACTTGCTTTCCCAATAGTTACAAAGGAAGTAATGTATGAAAATGTGAGAGGCAGAATAGAGAGAGTTGTTACAATGTAGGAGAGGCTTTCAACTGGAAGCCATCACATACTTTCCAGCATTGAAATGAGATGACTAACTAAGTGAAGCATTAAAATTGTTACTGGCAGAATGAACTTTTGAACTGTAGATCATAGATCTGATTAGAAAATCTTGTTTGTACTACACATCACAAAAAATTAACTGATATCTAGTTTCTGAGCCATGCAATGAATTTTATAGATCTACACTGTTTAACCATAACCCTCCCAACGTCGAGGACATCTTGAAGAGGCAGTGACTCAAGAAGGCAGCATCAATTGTTAAGGAACCTCCCCATCCATGACGTGCTCTCTTTACATTACCACCTCAAGGATGAGGTAGAGGTGCCTGAAACCCCATGCTCAATAATTTCGGAACAGCTTCTTCACCATCTCCAACAGATTTCTGAATGACCCATGAACACTCCTCCTATTCCTTAACTTGAACTATTTTTTGTAATTTATAGATTTATGCATCTTTGCATGGTACTGCTGCCACAAAACAATGAATATCATGTTATATGTCAGTCATAATAAATCTGGCCCTAATTCTGATATGAAACATCCTTTCCTCCAATCAATTAAACATGAAAGATGCCATTATGATTTGATGATTTACAGAGACCAGAAAAAACAATTTGATATGAAACATCTAAACAGTTCTTAGGCAGGTGGAAGAGATGATAGAAAAACATTTTTTTTTAGCCTCAGGGTCCTTGCACTTGTGAGAGAGATAAAAAACATTTTGAATTTTTCTTTAGCAATTCCCACAAAAAAAAAATCGTGGCTGTCAAGGTAATAATAGATGAGCAAGGCTAACACTCTCTGTATTCATAAATAAAATATAAGATTTCTGAAAGGTTGCTGACACCTGTGAAAATTGTAATGCTGCACAAAATGAGGGGAGAGCATTAAAGTGGATTTATAATTGTCAGGAATTCTACATTTTTAAAGGTATTCCTTTTCTTTTGGTTATCGGGATTCCAATCTTTCCACTGCATTCTCCACTGGAAGCATGAGTGAAAGCAATCTTCTGAGTTTTATTTGCACAATTTGTTGTCCTTTGCACACTGGTTGAATGGCCAGATGGTGCGATCTTTCATTGATCCTATTATGGTTATTATTCTATTATGGATTTATAGAGTATGCTTACAAGAAAATGAATCTCAGGGTTGTAATAAATTTACTTTGAACTTTGTATTACTCTTGTTCTAGCCACTAGGAGTTTATCATGAACAAAGTGCCTTGCTTGTATAGTTAGTTATATAACCCAGGTTCAACCCTGATGCTCCTTGGAAATCAGGTTGTAGCAGTATTGTGTTTCAGTGTCATCTGGAAAAGAGTCTTCTTCAGGAAGATCGTAATTTCTTATGTGCAAACGGGAAAAAAAACCTCAAAGTTTGGCTCTATATTACAGGTCGACCTTCACTAATCCGGCACCATTGGGACCTGAGGAGTGCTGGATTAGTTAAAATGCTGAATTACAGAAGGATCACATTAAGTATAATCAGTGCCAGATTATCAAAGGACCCGGATTACAGGTAGTTGGATTAGTGAAGGTTGACTGTATTTTTCTAGGTCACTCCAGGTATCATATTGGCCCACTCTGAGGTGTTTGTGACAGTCATATAGTTGTCAGGTGAAGGGGCAATGAGTGTCCACAGAACAGACTTTGTTTTTCCTATATTGAGTCAAAGAAAAATTCTCTTCAATGAATTGCAAACATACAGGTGTCAACTTAGTAGCAGTTGAGGGCTCAGTAAGTTGAATGGTGAAGTGCCGCCTGTGTATATTTGAAAGCTCATGCCTTTCTTTCACGTAATGATATTGAGTGGTGGGGTGAAGAGTGAAAATAGAAGGGGAACATGGACAGATCCTTAAAGGAGAGGCATTTCCAGAAGTGTCTTGAGGCCATGATAAATGGAGCCATGACTGGCAATTCATTGGCAATGGAATCACAGAACCAAAATGGTTGGTGATTGAATTCGTCCACTTTCTAGCATTCTAAGTGTCTAAAATCTAGAATGGTTTTATCTTGGCTTCAAGTTTTCTGCCATTATTCCCAGTCAGAGGTATATTTGTAGGCATCAATATTCAGGGCTCAAAGTAACTTAAGGTTCTACTGGTATAAGGAAGTAGCTGGACATTCAGTACAACAGGGAAAATAGATAAATCGTGAATGAAAATTCTCTGTAGAAGACTGTATCCCCTCAGGTTATTCAAGTATCATTTCTTCTACTTAAACCTCAAGTTTGTGACCACCCTCCTTGACTAGACCTTACAACAATGGATTTTGGTAATGAACATTTTGTATCTAAGTTTAAGTTGGAGATATTGGCAAAATGCTACATTTTTCTGTTTGCTTTATAGTAAGGTCACATTATTCGTAATAAAATGAGCACGTTTTATATTCTCACATCCCCGAGAAGCAGGAAAATTGAGCTGAAGTTTTTGCTTGGATGCCCAACCTCCCCAGTACATGGGGTTAAATTACACTAAATGTAACCTTTGTGGTATATCACAACAAAAGGTTATTGCAGTCTCTTAACACCGAGCTGGTATATGATCACTATCGGTACTTCATGGAGATCTATGCCCTGTGTCCGAGCTGTAGTCATGATGCCTTCATCATGCAGCTGTCCACCATGCCATTTGATTTATTAATGAATGAGTGGCTACTGGATGGGAAGAATTTTGGACGTGGATCACGATGGTGTTACATATACCATCCACGCAAGCGAACCGGAAAAAGCCAAAGTTTCCCTCAAAGTATGATAGGGATGATTACTGGTATAGCAAAATATGAATTCAGTTACCATTGCTCCAAAAGAATCATGCTAAGTTATGTTCCTAACATACCATATGAAAAATTGTTAAGCAGTAATTATCTTTCCATCATTACAAATGGAAGACATTCATTTTGTCACATAGCAAAAGTGGTGTTTTGGGAGGTGGATAGGTGATTTAAGAAACTCTTAGATAGGTATATAAATGATGGAAAAATGGAGAACTATGTAAGGCGGGAGGGTTAGAGTAGATTAAAAGGTTGGCTCCGCATCTTGGGTTGAAGGGCCTGTACTGTGCCATAATGTTCTATGATCTATATTTTAGGTGGTTGTGGAAGAAGGAAAAGAAAAATAGGAGGTGCACTAACCTACACTATGGTAAATTTCAAAGTAAACCTGGTTCATTGACTATAATCCTCATTTGATTCCAGCTTAGAGCTGGCATATTGACCATAATGGCTGGATCATTTCAGAGTTGATCTTATTTCTGGTTCACTAACCATGAACACCAGTTAATTCCTGAATAGATCTGGTTCATTGACTGTGATTGGTGGTCAGTTTCAGAGGAGATGTAGTTCATTACTCATGATCACCAGGTGGTTTCAGTTGACTAACCCATGATCATCAGTCAGTACCACCAACTTGTCAGAATGGCAACTCATTACTCTGCCGGTTAGAGTTACTTCCCATACATTACTGGTTCAGGCCTTTTTCAATAGACAACCTAATATCATCACACTTACACTCTTTATTTTCAAGACAGCAGCTCCTTTGATTATGGTGTCACAGCACACATTGAGTTTATCATGGTCCAGTCTGTCCAAAGTAGTGACACCATTGAAGCTGTCCTTGCGTGTGGGTTACTGGGATATATTACATGAACTGAGATTGCGTTGTGTAAAATGAAATGCCTTTCCCACCCTTCACTGAAACGAGCAAACTCTTCATAATGTGAACAATCTGATGCAGTGACGATCTATTAAAGTCATGTTTGCTAACCAGAGAAAATTTTGAGCTTAGCACATTCACACCGCACAAACATGCCATTGTGAGTGTGCAGCCCTTATCAACTGCTATATGTCAAGCAGTCATGGAGAAGAGGAATTTTCAAAGCACAAGCATCATGACTATAGATGCATTTGAGCAATGCAAGAAATAAGCAAGGAGATAAAATTTGCGTGGTGAGTGAAATTTGTTGATGTAATCAAACATCCACAGGTTGAATTTCATGCTTGATCAATGAGGTCATTGCAAGTTAATTCCTCGGGGCTGCCATAACTTTTAGTGCAATACTGGGAAACAATAAAGGAATCCTCATTTCCAACTAAATAGCACCTCTTGGCTCTCTGTTCTTTTAATATTATCAGGGGAAGGACTAATGTCCAATAACACACAATAAAGTTATTGCCCGTAAATGAGCCCAGTTCCAATTCAGGGTAGCTCTTGATCTTATTGCAGCCAGTTTCTTCAATGATCTAATGTGATATATTCTACCATGACATGCACTTACTCAGGACTGAATTCTGTACTAATGTACCTCTGAAATGCAGTTTTCTTTCGCTGGTCGCACCACAAGTACTGCATTCCATAACTGTTTATGTTTCAGTGCAGTTGGCTCCTCAGTAAATTGCACTTTACTGAACAATTTGTGATTTTAATCTCCCTCTTCAGTGACATGTTTTTATTGAACCCATAATTAAGTGTCATACTATAGTTGCTGTACTGGCTTCACGCCGACTGACAATAATCACTCCCATGGATAGGTGCGAGTTTAAGGGAAATAGAACATTCCTCAGTGTGGAATCATAATACATCTTTTGGACAATGTCTCACATCTGTACAGGTTAATGACTGGATTTATTTATGGGCAATAATTAACTGAGGACAGGCCTAAATTCAGCAATAAGACCACAAATCTGTTTGCAAATGCGACAGTGCAATAAGTAGTCACTGCACAGCCAGTCAACAGATATTTTGTTCATAGTTTAGTGACTAGCAAATTCAGTAGTGGGCCGAATGAACTATTAAGTTGGCTTTACCCAAATTCTGGTCTTTTGTTCATGCATTTAGCTAATGTAGAGCCTACATAGAAGCTGATGTAGGTTTGGAGTGGCTGGGGCTTGGGAGTTGCAGGAAGAGTAGATGCTTCTACAAGTAAATAGAGACTGAAAGGTACGTTCTGCGGTGCTAGTGAGGAGCTTGGCCAGAGAGGCGGAAATTGGTTCAGTCTGCAAAGTATCAGTCACCTGTTGATTTAATTCTCAATTCCATTCCCACTCTGCTTTCTCTATTTACAATCTTCTACAATTTTCTAATTAAGTCTATCATAAGCCACACATGAGGCTACTTAACAAACTATGAGCCCATGGTACTCCAGGAAAGATTCTAGCTTGGATAAAGCAGTGACTGATTGGCAGCACGCAAAGCGTGGGAATAAAGGGAGCTTTTTCTGACTGGCTGCCAGTGACTAGTAGTGACCCACAGGGGTCTGTGTTGGGATGAATTCTTTTTATGCTGTATGTCAATGATTTGGATGATGGAATTGATGGCTTTGTTGCAAAGTATGCAGACAATATGAAGATAAGTGGAGGGGTAGGCAGTTTTGAGGAAGTGGAGAGGTTACAAAAGGACTTAAACAGATCAGGAGAATAGGCAAAGAAATGGCAGGTGGATTACAGTTTCAGAAAGTGTTCAGTCATGTATTTTGGTAGAAGAAATGAAAGGATTGATTATTTTCTAAATAGAGTGGATGTGGAGAAGATGTTTCCTATTGTGCGAACATCCAAGACCACAGCCTCAGAATAGATGGGCATCCTTTAAGAATGGAGATGAAGAGGAATTTCTTTAGCCAGACAGTTGTGTATAAGTGGAATTTGTTGCCCCAGGCAGCTGTAGAGGCCGTCTTTATGTAAATTTAAGGCAGAGGTGGATTGATTCTTGATTGGTCAGGGTATGAAGGGATATGGGGAGAAGGCAGGAGTTTGGGGCTGTAGGAAAATTGGATCAGCAATGATGAAGTGGTGGAGCAGAATTGATGGGCCAAATGGCCTAATTCTACTCCTATATCTTATGGTCTTATGGTCTTTAAGCCTGAATTTCTATTATAAGTTATATCACAGACTGTATGTGGTTCAACTCAACTTTATAGTGCTGAAGCCAACATAAACTCAGGTCAGACAGCATCCGTGGAGGGAAATCGACAATTGTCATTTTGGAACAGGACTCTTCATGGGGACACGGTTTTTTTCTCTGAAGCTTGTGCTGGATTATTTGTTTTTGTTCTAGATTCTAACATCTGCAGTCTCTTCTGTTTCCTTTCTTGTGAGGCTAAACAGCTCGGTGGATCTTTGCTGGTTCCTGGTAGAGCAATCATATCAGTTCCACTCCCCTTCTCCTTATTTCTCTCTAGCTGAGTACCTAATTTTCTCTCACATACCCATCTTCTTTGATTGTTTTTTACTAAATATTACACTAAGGGATAAAAGACAGTAGTCAATTACCCAACCAACTTCTTATTTTAATGAGGAACAAAACTAAAAATCTTGGCAGAAACTCATATTATCATGGGGAGAATGTGCAAACTCCAACAGATGACCTCCCAGGTCAGTATTGAAACCAGGTCCCTGAAATTATAAGATTGTTGTGCTGAATGTTGCATTACTATGGATTGTCATGTGTGATGCCCAGCAGAGGTACCGGACTGATGATGCTAATGAGAGAGATAAGAAAGACAATGGAGAAACATTCAAAATGCTAATGAGAGAGAAGAGAAGGATTAACTGAAAAGAAACACAATTCAGCTATTGACAGACCGGTTGCTTTGAACCTGAACTGTTTGAAGTTTGATGGACAGGTGATACTCCGGCAGGAGGATAAAAGGAGCAGGTATGCTAAGGCATGATACCACGAGACCCTGGAAAGAGTAGTGTACCTCCACAAGTTGGTAGGAGTTTGGAGGTCCGGTTCATGGGAACCGACCAGCGGCTCACAGGGTGTAAAGGTACGATCGGTGGGAACCTGGGGGTGTGTGTCCACCCTTGCCTGGGTGCCGGGTTCACCGCGGAAGAACGATTGTATCCAGAACGGAGGGGTCACAGTCGGTGACCACAGCGGGATAGAAGCCATCAAAGGGTCTGCCCGAAACCAACTGCGAAGACATCAAAAAGGCCTGCTGAAACCAAATTGCATCTCTCTCTCTCTCTCTCTCCCCCCAACGGTACGACAACAGCAATTACTGCGAACTGCACTAAACTGAACTGAACTCTGCTTCACTTAAGACTGATCATTTTACCCCTAGACTGTGATAGAGATTGGTTGATTCCTATTACGCTAGTTCTGTGTATACGTGTGTATTATCATTGCTAATCTGTTACATTTATAACCTTACGATTAGTGTACTGTATTAATTATTTCTTTAATAAAACTTTATTAGTTCCTATTAATTCAGACTCCAATGAGTGTTCCATTTCTGCTGGTTTGGCAACCCAGTTACGGGGTACGTAACATAAGTGGGGATCTCGTCCAGGATTTTGAACACCAGATTTGGGACTGGGTAAATTGATTGGGTTAAAATTCCCGAAAGAAAGATAGGGGAAACAGCAGAAATGGAGATTGAGGAATTTCTAAAGGCACCAACCTTGGAGGCATTAGAGGATGCCAGGAAATCAGAATTGGCGACTGTTGCCAAACGGTCGAATCTTTTTATGGGGAAGCTGACAATGAGGAGAGCGGAGGTGCACAGAGTTATCATTGAGCATTATGTATCTAAAGGTGTATTTCCCCAAGGGGAGCTAGAGGTGGTGTCTATGAGCAAACCTGGTGGGGAAGCAGTGCAGATGCAGATGGGAAAATTGAGACTCGAGCACAAGTTCCGGGTAAAGCAGCTAGAACGAGAAGAAAAGCAGTTAGAACGGGAAGAGAGAATAAAGCAGTTAGAGCGAGAAGAGAAGCAGAAGGAAAGGGAATTTGAGCTGGAGAATTTAAGGATGACGCTAGAGCGGGGCCACATGCTGAACCAAGGTGGAGGGTTCAGGGCGACCCAGGAGGTTAGGCTGGTTCCCCCATTTGAGGAGGCCGATGTTGATCGGTACTTTCTACATTTTGAAAAAGTCGCTGCAAGTCAGGACTGGCCGAGGGATAAGTGGGCTGTTTTGCTTCAGAACGTACTCAAGGGGAAGGCTCAGCAAGCTTACTCAGCATTGTCCGCAGAAGATGCCCAGAGGTATGATGTGGTGAAAGAGGCTATACTCAGGATCTATGAGTTGATCCCAGAGGCATACCGGCAAAGGTTCCGGAATGTGAGGAAGCAGTGGGGCCGCCCGTATTTAGAGTTTGCCCGTGAGGTGCAGAAGTATTTTGAGCATTGGTGCGCCTCAAAAGGGGTCAATGGGGATTATGACAGACTGCTACAGCTAATACTGATTGAGCAGTTTAAAGGTTGTGTCCCTGAAGGTATGAGGCCCTATCTAGGTGAGAAAGAGGCAGAAACCTTAGCCGCAACTGCTAAGTTAGCGGATGAGTACGCGTTAACACACAAAGCAAAGTTTATCCCGAGTAAAAGCTACCAGAAGGGTAGTCGAGAGGGCGGAGGAAGTCCGCCGGAAAAGCCAGAAAGTAAACTGGGGACTAGTGAGAAAGATAAGGAAGACAGGAAGCAGTTTGGTAGGAAGTCTCCTGGGGTCATATGCTACAATTGTGGGAAAGCCGGTCACATTGCGACCAGGTGTTTTGCCCCAAAGAAGGAGACGGGGAAAGGAAAAATGGTGACTCCGACTGGCTGTATTGAGCCGGCAAACAAACTACTAGGGGAGAAGAGGTCTGATAGAGCTCAGGAAGGGCACAAGGTTTATTTCGGCCAGATTGGTGTCAGTGAAGGAGGGGTCAAACCCAGTTCCAGTATGGATCTGGAGAGACACTGGGGCTTGTCAGTCTTTGCTCTTAAGGAGGGTGTTAGACTTTAGTTCAGAGACCGAGACTGGGGAGGTCAGTGTGATAAAAGGCATTGGGAAAGAGACTGAAGCAGTACCTTTGCATCAGATACACCTAGAAAGCGACTTGGTCTCTGGACCGGTCATGATAGGGGTAAGGCCCGAATTACCGATGGAAGATGTGGAGGTCTTACTTGGTAACGACCTTGCAGGTGGAGATGTGTACCCAGCAGTAAAGCTGACAAGCAAGCCTGCCAGGACTGAGGACCTGCCCATGGACTCACAGATTTATCCTGTTTGCGCAGTAACTCGGCGCATGTCCAGAAAGGCTGCCGAAGCGAATGTAGATTTAGCTGAGACGTTTTTACCAGGCTTGTACCAGGAGGGGTTAGGAAGTGAGAAGAAGGAGCATAGTGGAGCGGAAGGAAGTGAGGGAGTTGAGGTAGATTTATCATTAGCGAGGAAGGAATTTATACGGGCACAGGAACGAGACAAGGAGCTGATGGTTTTGACGGAGACAGCCCTCTCCGAAGCAGAAATAAAGAGGGAACAAGTGGGCTATTATGTGAAGGAGGGAGTACTAATGAGGAAGTGGAGACCAAGTACTGTGCCCGCGGATGAGGAGTGGGGGGTGGCACACCAGGTGGTAGTGCCGAAAATTTATAGGGACGAGATTTTTAACCTGGCCCACAAGATACCCCTCGGTGGACATTTTGGGGTGAGGAAAACAGTCGATAGAATTATGAAAGAGTTTTACTGGCCGAACATGAGGAAGGACATTATTGAATATTGTAGGCGATGTCATTTATGTCAGGTGGTAGGAAAGCCGAACCAGGTCCTGCCTAAAGCGCCCCTTCGACTGATACCCGCTTTCGGGGAAACTTTTTCCCTGAATAATTGTGGATTTTGTCGGTCCCCTGCCCAGAACTGCGAGTGGGCGAGAGTATGTGATGACTATGATGTGCGCCGCCACCAGGTTTCCGGAGGCGGTGCCCCTGGCAAGTGTCAAGGCTCCCGCAGTGGTAAAGGTGCTTGTGAAATTTTTCACTACTGTGGGGCTGCCCAGGGAAATCCAGTCAGATCAGGGGAGTGTGTTCACATCTCACACACTTCGACGGATGTTGGATGAGATGGGAGCAAAGCAGATTTTGGCCTCCGCGTACCACCCGGAGTCCCAAGGGGCATTGGAAAGATTCCATGCAACATTAAAGACCATGATTAAAATTTATTGTCAAGAGAACGCTAGGGACTGGGATGATGCCTTGCCTCTTCTGTTATTTCCCGTAAGGGACACGGTTCAGGAGTCAATGGGGTTGTCTTCGGTCATCGGCCCAGAGGAGCCCTGACCTTACTGAACGAGCAATGGTCCAGTCCGGCAGTATAAGTCAGTGTAATTGACTAGGTTTTAAAATTTCGTGAGAGGCTTAAAAGGATCTGTGACCTTGCCAAAGAAAATCTACTACACTCCCAAACTAAAATGAAACAGTGGTATGATAGACGTGCCCGTGAACAAGTGTTTCAAGTGGGCGATCGGGTCTTAGTTCTGTTTCCAGTGGTAACCAACCCCCTCCAGGTGAGATTCCACGGTCCGTACAAGTTGATTAAAAAGATAGACTCTTTGAATTATGTTATCGAAATGCTGGACAGGCGTAAGCCAACACAATTAGTACACATTAATATGTTAAAAGCTTACCACGATCAGAAAGCAGATCTAGTTGGTGTTATCATGAAAATTAATGAGGCTGGGGTGCCAAATGATAAGGGGAAAACCCATCTTGAAAAGATAAATATAGTGCCAACCAGATTGGAGAACTCTATTGTTTTGGCCAACTTTGCTCTCACTTAACCCCCGAACAGAGCGAGCAGCTGATAAAGCTAATTAATCGGCATGCTGATGTGTGTCCGGATGTCCAGAGGCGATGCAAAGGGATGGTGCATGATGTTGTTGTCACCTCAGACCAGCCTATTAAGCAACACCCCTATAGGATGAACCTGGAGAAGGACAAGCTAGTGGAGAAAGAAATTGAACACATGCTAGCCACAGATATTATTAGGCCATCCAAATCGGAATGGGCGTCTCCCTGTGTGGTGGTCCCGAAAGTCGATGGGAGCATACGGTTCTGTACAGATTACAGAAAAGTGAACGCCATCACAAAAACTGATGCTTACCCCATCCCAAGGGTAGACGATTGCATCGATAAAGTGGGGAGGGCTAAGTACATCACAAAGATCGATTTGCTAAAAGGGTACTGGTGCGTTCCTTTAACCGACCGGGCTAGAGAAATCTCAGCATTTGACACTCCATCCGGGTTATACAAGTATAATGTTTTACCTTTTGGCATGAAAAACACCCCAGGGACCTTCCAGAGGATGATTAATTCAGTGATAAAAGAGTTAAAGAATGCAGAAGCGTATATTGACGATTTAGTGGTCTGGAGTGACACGTGGGAAGAGCACATTGTGGCAGTAGAGGAACTGTTTAAACGGCTGTCTGAAGCCAACCAGACAGTGAACCTCACAAAAAGTGAGTTCGGCCTCGCTCAGGTCACTTATCTGGGGTATGTGGTAGGACAGGGGCAGCTGGCACCAATGCAGGCTAGGGTGCAGGCTATCTCTGAAGTTCCCATCCTGACGGACAAGAAAGCCCTGAGAAGGTTCTTGGGGATGGTGGAGTACTATCGGAAGTTTTGCGAAAACTTTGCGGATATTACCCTTCCTCTTACTAAGCTCTTGCCGAAGAATGCGAAGTTTGTGTGGAACAACCTTTGTCAACAAACCTTCGAGAATCTGAAGGCGATTCTGTGTCACCATCCTGTGCTGAATGCGCCTGACTTTTCAAAACCCTTCTCCCTAGCAACAGATGCTAGCGATGAAGCAGCCGGGGCGGTGCTGTTATAGACAGACCAAGAGGAGATTGACCACCCAGTGACTTATTTTTCTAAGAAGTTTAATGTCCATCAGAGAAATTATTCCACTGTGGAGAAGGAATTACTGGCAATCACACTAGCATTACAACATTTTGAGGTTTATATTTGTCCGGCACAGAAACCACTGATAATTTACACTGATCACAATCCATTAGTGTTTCTGGCCACTATGAAGGATAAAAACAAATGGTTGCTAAGTTGGAGCCTGGTCTTACAGGAATTTTATATTCTGTGCTGTTGCTTCTGCTTGTATTTTTTGTGCAAGGGAGGGGGTTTTGGGGGTCAATGTTCTTGCTGTGATTTTGTTAGTTTTCTGTGTAGGGAGGCGGGTAATTTGTGGGCTGATGTTTTGTTGCATTTTGTGCGAGGTCGGGGAGGTTTAGGGCCGATGTGTGGCGGGCAGGGTGATAATCGTATTACGGCCCATTTTTGTGTGTGGGGGCTGGGTTTGCTGTTTCTCTTTGAACTGACTTGCATGGTTTTCTTTGTTTCGTGGCTCAGACTCAGTGTTGTATACTGCATACATACTGTGATAATAAATGAACCTTTGAACTAGGAAATAGAGAATTAAGTAAATTAGTAGAAAGAGTAGAGGAGATTTCAGAGATTTCTCTCAAGAAATCATAGGGTCTGGAACACATTGTCTTTGTAGGAAGATGGAGCCAGAAACCCTGGCTATGCACATGAAGAAGTTATAATTGAAAGTGCTACGGCTCCAGATCTTGGAAGTGAGATCAACTTGAAGTCCATTTACAACAGGCAAAGTTATAATGGACCATATGATGTCATTATGAAAAAACATCTTTGATTTTATAATTTTCAGAATTGATTTTGATTTTGTATTTCTAGTGGTTGCTGATAAGGATGTGAAAATTGATAGTTGTCACCAAGTTTATGAAGGGCAAGCTTTGGAACAGTTGCCTTGTCTCCATGTAAATGTATTGAATATGTCTTAAAGGAAGCAAAAACTCTTTACTATCCATTGAAAGGGAAGTAGATACAATTTGAAAGAGAAAAATAAATTTAAAAGGGCTGGAGGAATGAAATCAAATAGATCTTTCAAAAAGCTGGGGTAAATGTAATAGGCTGAACGGCTTCTTTTGTATGTCAAGAAATTCAAGGTTTGGACCTTTGTCCTTCAGCGAAGGTGCGAAACTATTCATTTCCTTGCCATCACAGTTCTATCATATGACTGATAATAACAATATCACATGCAAACTGAATTTCTCTTGAAATTTTACTTATTCCAAATGGGAAAAAGATTTTTTTTTCCAAAGGCTGAGCAGAGATTCATTTCTTATAAAATACTGAGGCACAATTTTGAATGGTGGTTGTTTTATGAGAATGACTGCTTGCAAAGTTACTGTTACTGTCTGCAAAGCATCGAGTTGTAATCTCTTGGAGTATGAGTCACATATAGAATATGTTCCATTTGCCCTATATTAAATTATGTTTAAGTATCTTCCATACTTCTCTGGAAGAAAACCATCAAAGAACTGATTGAATTGGGTACCTGTAATTTATTCCCTGGAACACTTCAGTATAGTCACATAGTTAGCTCTGCCAAAGCAGAGCTGATACCTCAATTATTCAGTACACATCATGAATTGGATTCTAGTTGATTTCCATAGAGGAATTCCCTGCAGTGTATTAAAACACTGAAAAATTACTGTAATATCTACAACTCCAACTGAAGAGATTAAAAGGAAGCTGAACCAGAAATAAATGTTGACAGGAAGTGAAGGATGGTATTACTCATGCAGATAGATGTCAGGAATTAATTACTGATCACAAACATCATGTTTACTTCAAATTGGATTGACTGAGTACTTAACCAAGTGATGGATCTTGATTGATTATCCTTCAAACAATAACTCTTGGTAGTTATGATTTTGAAATAATTTAGATAACTATTTTCAATTATATATAATGCTAAAATGTTTTAAACAGCTAACTTGATGAAAACAAGTTAATATTATATAGAGGCATATTTTTATTTTTGAGTTTTCTTCATTCACTGTCAATGTAATCTTTATTTTTGCTCATGAATAATAATCCTTCCACAATAAATTAGCAACCCCGATTTCTTTTTAAGTACAGTGGCATGCAAAAGTTTGGGCACCCCAGTCAAAATTTCTGTTACTGTGAATAGCTAAGCGAGTAAAAGATGACCTGATTTCCAAAAGGTATAAAGTTAAAGATGACACATTTCCTTAATATTTTAAGCAAGGTTACTTTTATATTTCCATCTTTTACAGTTTCAAAAGAACAAGAAAGGAAAAGGGCCTGAAGCAAAAGTTTGGGCACCCTGCATGGTCAGTACTTAGTAACACCCCCTTTGGCAAGTATCACAGTGTCATACGGAGGTGGCTAGGAACGGACCCAAGTGCAAGACACAGACACTGAAGTACTAGGGACAGGACTAGGATACAGGGTGAGAGCAAGGACATGGACACGAAAACCGGAAACCCGGAACAGGACTGGACAAGAGAGCTAGGAGCCCGGGCTTGGACTCCGAGCCAGAGACCGGACAAGGACCCAGTACCTGGGTCTTGCCTCTGGCTCGGACCCCAGAACTAGGCAAGGACGAGGCTTGGCTGGCAGGCAGGACGAGTCTGGAGTCTACAGGCTTGCTAGAGACTAGAGGCGAGGCTTGGCAGGAGGCTGGAGACTTCAGGCTTGAGGCTAGAGACTAGAGACTTGAGGTGAGGCTTGGCAGGAGGCTGGAGTCTTCAGGAGGCTAGATGCTAGAGACTTGATGGCTTGGCAGGAGGCAGGAGACTGGAGACTTGAGGCGAGGCTTGGCAGGAGGCTAGAGACTTGAGGCGAGGCTTGGAGAAGGCTGGAGACTTGAGGCTGGAGGATCCTCCTGGGCAGGGCGTGGATCTCCACCCGACAGAGGCAAGGGACAGGAAGGGACAGAACCAACCGCAGGTAACAGCAATACGGCCTGGCTTACCCGACGGAGGCAGGGGACAGGAAGGGACGGAACCAACCTCAGGTAATGGCGAGACGGCCTGGCTTACCCGACGGAGGCAAGGGACAGGAAGGGAGCTAGGTACGGGGTGGCTCCAGGACAAGACAGCAAGACAGGGCAAGGCTTCAGGCAATGCAAGGCAAGACAGAACTTCAGGCGAGGCGAGAGTTACCGGCAAGGCTTCAGGCGAGGAAACAGAAGGCAGAGGAAGGGATACAAGGAGTAAGGACAAGAACAATCCAGCACCCACGCCCTGGTCTCTGAAGGTATTTATGCAGTCAGCCCCAACGAGCATCAGCCGCCTCAATTAGAGCTCAACAAGAACAGAAGCAGGGTAGACAGGAAAACCTGAAGCAAGGGTCGATGGACCGGACTGTGAACCGGAATACAGACTTCACGGACCGGACCATGACACACAGCTTGTAAATGCTTTCTGTAGCCAGCTAAGAGTCTTCCAATTCTTGTTTGGGGGATTTTCACCCATTCTTCCTTGCAAAAGGCTACTAGTTCTGTGAGATTCTTGGGCCGTCTTGCAAGCACTGCTCTTTTGTGGTCTATCCACAGATTTTCGATGATATTTACCTCGGGGGACTGTGAGGGCCATGGCAAAACCTTCAGCTTGCATCTCTTGAGGTAGTCCATTGTGAAGTGTTTAGGTGTGTTCAGGATCATTATCCTGTTGTAGAAGCCATCCTCTTTTCATCTTCATTTTTTTTTACAGACGGTGTGATGTCTGCTTTCAGAATTTGCTGGTATTTAATTGAATTCATTCTTCCCTCTACCAGTGAAATGCTCCCTGTGCCACAGGCTACAACACGAGCCCAAAGCATGATCGATCCACCCCCGTGCTTAACAGTTGGGGAGGTGTTCTTTTCATGAAATTCTGCACCCTTTATTCTCCAAACATACCTTTGCTCATTGCGGCCAAAAAGTTCTACTTTAACTTCATCAGTCCACAGGACTTGTTTCCAAAATGCATCAGGCTTGTTTAGATGTTCCTTTGCAAATTTCTGACGCTGGATTTTGTGGTGAGGACGCAAGAAAGGTTTTCTTCTGATGACTCTTCCATGAAGGTCATATTTGTGCAGGTGTTGCTGCACAGTAGAACAGTGCACTACCACTCCAGAGTCTGCTAAATCTTCCAGAAGGTCTTTTGCAGTCAAACGGTGGTTTTGATTTGCCTTTCTAGCAATCCTGCGAGCAGTTCTCTCGGAAAGTTTTCTTGGTCTTCCAGACCTCAACTTGAACTCCACCGTTCCTGTTAACTGCTATTTCTTAATTATATTACTATAGCCTTCTCCTGCTTTGTGGGCACATTTATTTTAATTTTCAGAATGCTAGGCAGCTGCTTAGAGGAGCCCATGGCTGCTCGATTGTTGGGACGAGGTTTGAGGAGTCAGGGTATTTATAAAGCTTTGAAATTTGCATCACCTGGCCTTTCCTAATGATGATTGTGAACAAGCCATAGCCCTAACAAGCTATTTAAGGTCTCAGACCTTGGTAAAAGTTATCTGAGCGCTCAAATCTCTTGGGGTGCTCCTTTCCTTTTTTTCACTCTAAAATTGTACAAAAATAATACATGAATCTTGCTTAAAATGTTGAAAAGTATGTTTCATCTTTAACTTTATGACTTTTGGAGATCAGTTCATCTTCTACTCACTTAACTATTCACAGTAACAGAAATTTTGACCAGGGGTGCCCAAACTTTTGCATACCACTGTGTGTTGTCACTGTATCATAGATAGATGTGAGTACTAGAGTTAGAGGCCCGAGTCTCAAATCCTGCTCCAGAGATAGGACATATATAGGTTCTGAAACATGTAGCAGTGAGGGTGTAGGGATGTATGGATTTCGGGCACTCTGCACTTCGGAGGAACTCTGAAGTGTTTAGGGTGGAGTAGAGATGGCTGGGAGCATCAGACACTAAAATATGGAACTACTGACTGTGGCTACCCTGAAGAAGGTGTAAAAATAATTTAGAGGAATGTTAATGATACTTCTGCAACATTTTTTTCAGTGGGCTCCAACCAAACTTGTGTTCCGTTATGGTCAGGTCATTATAGGAAGGAAGTGGAAGCTTCAGAGTGGGTGGAAAGATTTACTAGGATGCTGCCTGGATTGGAGGCCGTGTCTTATGAGGATAGTTTGAGTGAGCTAGGGTTTTCTCTAGGAGGATGAGAAGACTTAACAAAAATGTTCAAGATGAGACCATAAGACCATAAGATATAGGAGCAGAATTAGGCCATTTGGCCCATTGATTCTGCTCTGCCATTTCATCATGGCTGATCCATTATTCCTCTCAGGCCCGACCTCCTGCCTTCCCCCATATCCCATCATGCCATGACCAATCAAGAATCTATCAACCTCTGTCTTAAAAACGCGTACAGGCTCGGCCTTCACAGCTGCCTCTGGCAACAAATTCCACAGGTCCACCACTCGCTGGCAAAAGAACTTCATCCTCATCTCCGTTCTAAAACGACACCTCTCTATTTTGAGGCTGTGTCCTCTGGTCTTGGATGCTCCCATCTTAAGAAACATCCTTTCCACATCCAGTCTATCAAAGCCTTTCACCATTCGATAGGTTTCAATTAGATCATCACTCATTCTTCTAAACTCCAGTGAATACAGGCCCAGAGCCATCGAACGTTCTTCATATAACACGCCATTTAATTCTGGAATCATTTTCGTGAACTTCCTTTGAACCCGCTCCAGTTTCAGGATATCCTTTGTTAGATAACGGGCCAAGATCTGCTCAGAATACTACAAGTAAGGCCTGAACATTACATCCTTGCTTTTATATTCTAGTCCTCTTGAAATGAATGCTAGCATTGCATTTACCTTCCTCACCACAGACTCAACCTGCAAATTTACCTTTAGGGAATCCTACACAAGGACTCCTAAATCCCTTTGAGCCTTAGATTTCTGTACTTTTTCTTCACTTAGAAAATAGTGAACCCTTTCATTTCTTCTACCAATGTGCATGACCATACATTTCCTGACACTGTATTCCATCTGCCCTTCTTTGCCCATTCTCCTAATCTGTCTAAATCCTTCCATAACCTCCCTACTTCCTCAAAGCTACCTGTGCCTCCTCCTATCTTCATATCGCCTGCAATCTTTGCAAAAAAGCCAGCAATTCCATCATCCAAATCATTGACATATAATGTAACAAGAATCGGCCCCAACACAGATTCCTGTGGAACACCACTAGTCACCGGCAGCCAAACAGAAAAGGCTCCCTTTATTCCCACACTTTGCCTCCTGCCAATCAGCCACTGCCTTATCCATGTTAGAATCCTTCCTGTAATACCATGTGCTCAAAGCTTGTTAAGCAGCCTTACGTGTGGCACCTTGTCAAAGGCCTACCGAAAATCCAAGTACACATCAGTCAATTCTCTTTTGTCTATACTGCTTGTTATTTCTTCAAAAAATTCCAACAGATTTGTCAGGCAAGATTATCCCTTGAGGAAACCATGCTGACTATGGCCTATTTGACCATGTGCTTCCAAGTACCCTGAGACCTCATCCTTAATAATTGACTCCAACATCTTCCCAAACATTGAGGTCTGACTAACTGGCCTATAGTTTCCTTTCTTCTATCTCTCTCCCTTCTTGAAGAGTGGGGTGATATTTGCAATTTTCCAGTCTTCCGGAACCATTCCAGAATCTAGTGATTTTTGAAAGATTGTTACAGGTGTCCCCCACTTTTCGAACGTTCGCTTTACGAAACCTCGCTGTTATGAAAGACCTACATTAGTTCCCTGTTTTCGCTAACAGAAGGTGTTTTCACTGTTACGAAAAAAGGCAGCGCGCACCCGAGCAGCCAAGCACCTCCCCCGGAACTGCATTCTAGCTGGCATTGCTTAAACACGTGCCTGTGAGCAGCCATTAGCAAGATGAGTTCTAAGGTATCAGAAAAGTCTAAAAGAGCTCATAAGGGTGTTACACTTAGCGTAAAACTAGACATAATTAAGCGTTTCGATTGTAGTGAACGAAGTAACGACAAAGTGAGTTTGGCTTGTGGAAGTTGACGAAGATGATGTTGAAGAGGTTTTGGCATCCCATGACCAAGAACTGATAGATGAAGAACTGATGCAATTGGAAGAGGAAAGGATAACAATCAAAACCGAATACAGTAACAAACGGACCGAAAGTGAAGTCATCCAGGAACTGAACGTGAAGCAACTGCGTGAGATTTTTGCTGCAATTGACAACAATGGAAAGTAACAGAAAAGTAACAGTCGTACTTTTTTGACAACAGAAAAGTACGACTTCAATCTTGAAAGGGTACGTAGGTTTAGGGCAAATTTGCAGGATGGTTTGAGTGCTTACAAAGAACTGTATGATAGAAAAATGCGTGAGACTAAGCAGTCAAGCATACTGTCATTTTTCAAGCCTTCTACATCAGCCACAGCAGACGATGAACCTCGACCTTTCGACATCAAGGCAGGCAGACATAGAAGAAGATGACCTGCCTGCCCTAATGGAAACAGACGACGATAAGGTGACACTCCAGTGTCCCACCATCCCAACCCCCGGGCCACGGACCGATACATTGCCGCAGAGAATGCAGCAGTAGCCGGGATGCACCCAACACATCTTTAAGAAAAAAGCCGAAATAAACAAGCTAATTAATTAGGTGCTGCCCGGCACGTAAATGTCGGCCCAGATCAGAGGTGACGCAATCAGCTATCGCCTCTGATCTGGGCTGACATTTACGTGGCGGGCGACACCTAATTAATTAGCTTGTTTATTTTGGCTTTTTTCTTAAAGATGTGCTGGGTGTGCCCGGCTACCATTGTACCGCTGCATGCTTTGTGGATCGGTAACAGTCAGCGGCCTGGAGGTTGGGGACCACTGCACCACCCCAACCTCTGACGACTCAGCCTAACACACCATCATCAGTGTGCTCGGCGCTGTCTTCCTGATTCCAGTAAGTGATACTACACTGTACATACATTATTTCTACTTTATATAGGCTGTGTATTTTTATGTGTTGTTTGGTATGATTTGGCCGCTTATAGCTTAAAGGTTACTGGAGAGTGTTTCTGTCGAGAGCGCTTGCGCCGTGTTTCTGCCAAGAGTGCTTGCGTGAGATTTTCACTACAGAGAACAGTGCGGCATTGATTGTAGAAAAGTATTTCTACTTTATATAGGCTGTGTATTTATCATATCATTCCTGCTTTTACTATATGTTACTGTTATTTTAGGTTTTATGTGTTTTTGGCATGATTTGGTAGCTTATTTTTTGGGTCTGCGAACGCTCACAAATTTTTCCCATATAAATAAATGGTAATTGCTTCTTCACTTTACGACATTCCGGCTTACGAACCATTCCATAGGAACGTTTTACCTTTGGATGGTAGGGGAAACCTGGTACAAATGCCTCCACAATCTATTCCGCAACCTCTTTCTGAACCTTGGAGTGTACACCATCTGGTCCAGGTGACTTATCTACCTTCAGACCTTTCAGTTTCCCAATAACCCTCTCCCTAGAAATGGTAACTTCACACACTTCATGACACCTGAAACTTCCACCATACTGCTGGTGTCTTCCACAGTGAAGACTAAGGCAAAATACTTATTCAGTGCATCTGCCATTTCCTTGTCCCCCATTACTACCTCTCCAGCATTGTTCTTCTGCAGTCTGATATCTACTATGCCTCTCTTTTACATTTTAAGTATCCAAATAAATTTTTGGTATCCTCTTTTAATATTATTGGCTAGCTTACTTTCCCTTGTTGATATCATTTTTAGTTGGCTTGTGTTGGTTTTTAAAAGCTTCCCAATCCTCCAATTTCCCACTAACTTTTGCTCTATTATATGCCCACTCTTTGGCTTTTATGTTGGCTTTGACTTCTCTTGTTAGCCATAGTTGTGTCATCTTGCCTTTAGAATACTTCTTCCTCTTTGGGATGTATATATTCTGTTGCTTCCGAATTGCTTCCAGAAATTCCTGCCATTGCTACTCTGCCAACATCCCTGCCAGTGTTCTTTTCCAATCAATTCTGGCCAACTCCTCTCTCATGCCTCTGTAATTCCCTTTACCCCACTGTAACATGATACATCTGACTTTATCTTCTTCTCAAATTTCAGTGTGAATTTGATCATATTGTGATCACTTGGCCCTAAGGATTCTTTTACTTTAAGGTCTCTAGTCAATTCTGGTTCATTGCATAACACCCAGTCCAGAACAACTGATCCCCTAGTGTGCAGTGCCACAGGCTGCTCTAAAAAGCCATGTCATAGGCATGATTCAGTGATGCCTACAACATCATTCTTGCCAATCTGTAACTGTGGTACAAGTTCATCGAGCTTATTCCGTATACTGTGTGCATTCAAATATAACAGCTTTAGTCCTGTATTCAACTTTTTTGATTTTGTCCACTTTTATGTTTCAACTCATCCTATTGACTGCAATTTTGCCCTATGATCAGCATCTTCTTGCTAGGAATCTCATTACACATAGCCTCTGTTTGTAAACCAACTACCTCACTTTTCAGCACGATTACTCTGGTTCCCATTTAAATTACTTTAAATCTACCCAAACAACTCTAGTCAAACTGCCCACAAGGATATTGGACCCCCTTGGGTTCGGGTATAACCCGTCTCTTTTGAATAGCTCATACCTTCCCCAGAAGAGATCCCAATGACCCATAAATCTGAACCCCTGCCCCCTGCACCAGTTCCTCAGCCACACATTCACTTACCAAATCATCCGATTCTTACCCTCACTGGCACGTGGCACAGGCAGCAATCCAGAGATTACCGTCCCGGAGCAACACTCACAGCACGCTGGAGCAGCTTAGCAGGTGGGGCAGCATCAATGGAAACGATGAGTCGACGTTTCCGGCTGGAACCCTTCGTCAGGACTGAACAAAGAAGGAGGGGGAAGGATTTGAAGAACTTTCAAATCCTTCAAAGACTTCTGGCTGCTCACCTTTTCCCTTGAGAATGCCATGGACACAATCTGAGACATCCCTGATCCTGGCACGAGGGAGGCAACATTCCAGCTGGGTGTCTCTATCACATTCACAGAACCTCATCTCTGTTCCTCTGACTGAGGAATCTCCTATCAACACCACAGTCCTCTTCACCTCTCTGCTCTTCTGAGCCACAGCACCAGACTCAGTGCCAGAGACCTGGTCACTGTGGCTCCCCTCTGGTAGGTCATCTCTTTCAATAGTATCTAAAGTTGTATACTTATTATTGGGGGGAACAGCCACAGGTGTACTCTGCACTGTCTGTGCATTTCTTCTCTTTCTCCTGGCGGTCACCCAGAAGAGGCATAATTTTAAGGTAATTGGAGGATGTATAATGAGGATGTTAGAAGTAATTCTTTTTTATATGGGGAATGTATGGAATGTCCTGCCAGTGAAGGTGCTAGAGGCAGATCCATTAATGGTGTTTAAGAAAGTGTTAAGTAGTCCCATGGATGATAGAAAAATGGAGGGCTATATAGGAGGGAAGAGTTAGATTGATGTTAGAGTAGGTTAAAAAATTGGCACAACATCATGGGCTGAATGGTCTGCACTGTGCTGTAGTGTTCTATGCTCTATGTTCTAAATCAAGTTTTCAGTGTTGTGTATCCTCTGCCAATCAAAAATAATTAACCATCAGAGATGTTTCCCTTTTTTCTTTACTTGCCTCATCATAACATAAAAGTAATTTTCAGATTCTAATTGTCTTTAAGCAACTAACATTGTTTAGGTACATTTCAGGTATGAGGCTGAAAAGTTAAAACAGAGGCATTATTTTCCTTGAATCTGCCCTGGAGGTGAGATAGAAGGCAGCCCACCATCAACTTCTCAAGGAGCATTTAGGTGTGGGCAGTAGATATTGGCCTTGACAGCAAGGTCCAGATCCCTGTAAATTAATACAAAAATAAAAATAAAGGGCAGTTTACTAGCAAGGATTAGATTTTGGATTGATAATTTTTATGCAACTTTTGAGCCTTCAGTTTAAATCTTGTTTTTCTTTTGTAACCATTCTTTCCTCAGCTTTAAGAAACTTCACGAGTAAAAACAGGCGAGAATCAAAATAATTATTATTCATAATTGACTTCTTCAATTCTTGTATTACCGAAGCATGTTAGAGTCAGTGAAAAACAATTTACATATTGTGAACATTGTTATGCTTATATGGAAAGTTCCAATGTCGAGTAAGTTGACACTGACTGGAAAAGCTATATTTTTTAAGCAAAGTTGATGTAGATATGACTTTGGCTGGGATACAGAGTAACTTTCTTGTTGCTCTTTAAGCCGTAGAATCCAATTGCAAGACCAAACGGGGTTTTGGTTGCTCCTGCTTTTGAAGGATGAGAATGCAGTTTTCTCTGAACACCATTTAAAATTTCAGCTGGATTTCTGTCTCACATTCCTGGATCTCAGGGGGAGAGTCATAACTTTTGAGCCATAGCTGAGAATAAGTGGATTTACAGCAGCTCTTGAGAGCGCAATTGATTTCCACCATTCAACAAACTAATCTAAACCAGTTCCAGTGAATGGACTCTTATTGACCATCATCTTGTTCTCCCTAGACACCATCTTAGTCTAACTATCAACTACTCCTCCCTCTGCAGAAATGTTTTAGCCTCTCACCACAATTCCCCACTTCTCCCAGTACCCCAATCCTTCATTAGAATCCATCTGTTAGGACAACTGCTGCTCTCATATCTCTTCTGTTGTTGGATCTTAGTCTGAGGAGGAGCCAGCTTTGCAGTCAGGATGGGTTTCAGACAGGAAATCAAAGGAGATTTAAAAGATAATCTGCATTTAAAAGTGTTTACTTCCTGTTTTCTGAATAGGATTCTGTTTCTTAGCTCCAAACAAGCCCCCAGGTCAGCACCAGAGCCAAAGTTTCATGAGAGTTCATTGATATTAAACAGATGTTTGTGCTTAAGGAGGTTAGAAATAATTTTAAGTAAAGCCTGATCTAATTATATTCAACATTTAAACATTGCAAACAAAGAACTGTGATTGGCAAACTTGGAATTAAAATGTGAAGCTTATGTAAGATTAGCATTGCCAGAATTTATGAATTAGACTGTGTTAGTTTCTTTAACATTTCCATAAATTCACTGACCATGAGAGGATTCATATGGATGAATACATCGGGCTGTATGAATCATGGGAGAAAAATAATTTTTTAGACACACCCAGTTTAAATTAGATTTGCTTCTAATTAGAAAAGGACTGTAAGTAAGAATTTGCTTGCAAACAAACCTGCATTTACAAAAATGGAATATGAAGTTCATAAATATTTTTTAAATCATATCAGACACTAATGTTGCACAAATGATTCTGTCTCCCTTAGCTCAATATTAGAACATTTTGTCCCCAATACTTTACATGTTTTAGAGTTATAGATAATAACTGGTTTAGTCTTTGCAGATTGGAAACAAACCCATTCCTAAAGTTTAACAATGGAAGACTCAGTCATGTAGATACTGACATGCTCTGAGCTTTTCATTTTCTAATTCCCATGGTCCCTGAGAGCATGATATTATCCTCCTACCAAAACATTAAAAAGAATATTCGCTGAATTTAAGATGTATTATTAAGTTGATTAAATCAACTGTGAATATTTATGTTCAGCCTACCTTTTGAATGCAAAGTGTTTAATGGGATATTTCGACAGTTAACTGGGTAGGCAGAGTAAAATTACCCTGGAAGAGAATGTGCTACTCGATGCGAGAAATCTGTTCCAATTTTATTGTTCTTTCTGTCATGCATGTCCAAAACGAGTCCAATTAAGTGACCGCAGATGTAACGGTGGGGAAGCTGAAATTAGGTTTGATTGATTATTCAGTCAGCATATGGATAGGACAGGAAATGTCACTTTTTAAAAGGAACTCACAAGCTTTAAAGTCAGCACTGACCTCCTCTCCTCAGGGGGTTGTCAACACTCCTAGTTTATGTATCCAGTTCCAATCAGATTCATTTAGAAGCACAGTGTAATGAATGTTTTAAAATACCCCAAACACAAAAGCTGAGGATCTCATAGTGCAAGCTAGTGTTGTCTCATCCTTCAAACAATAAAGATACAGTTGCCATTAGAGGAATAGAAAGATTGTAAAGTATAGAGAAAAAGAAGAAAGGTAAATCTTATTTAGCTTTGATAGTCATAACAATTTCCAGTAAATCTAAGATAAAAAAAATATAATATGGTGGAATTCTTCATTAAGATGGAGAGTGACATAGTTAATTCAGAAACAAAGGTTCTGAACTTAAAGAGGGGTAACTTTGAAGGTATGAGATGTGAATTAGCTAAGATAGACTGGCAAATGACACTTAAAGGATTGACGGTGGATATGCAATGGCAAGCATTTAAAGGTTGCATGAATGAACCACAACAATTGTTCATCCCAGTTTGGCAAAAGAATAAATCAAGGAAGGTAGTGCACCTGTGGCTGACAAGAGAAATTAGGGATAGTATCAATTCCAAAGAAGAAGCATACAAATTAGCCAGAGAAAGTGGCTCACCTGAGGACTGGGAGAAATTCAGAGTTCAGCAGAGGAGGACAAAGGGCTTAATTAGGAAGGGGAAAAAAGATTATGAGAGAAAACTGGCAGGGAACATAAAAACGGACTGTAAAAGCTTTTATAGATATGTAAGAAGGAAAAGACTGGTAAAGACAAATGTAGGTCCCCTGCAGACAGAAACAGGTGAATTGATTATGGGGAGCAAGGACATGGCAGACCAATTGAATAATTGCTTTGGTTCTGTCTTCACTAAGGAGGACATAAATAATCTTCCAGAAATAGTAGGGGACAGAGGGTCCAGTGAGATGGAGGAACTGAGCGAAATACATGTTAGTAGGGAAGTGGTGTTAGGTAAATTGAAGGGATTGAAGGCAAATAAATCCCCAGGGCCAGATGGTCTGCATCCTAGAGTGCTTAAGGAAGTAGCCCAAGAAATAGTGGATGCATTAGTGATAATTTTTCAAAACTCGTTAGATTCTGGACTAGTTCCTGAGGATTGGAGGGTGGCTAATGTAACTCCACTTTTTAAAAAAGGAGGAAGAGAGAAACCGGGGAATTATAGACCGGTTAGCCTAACGTCAGTGGTGGGGAAACTGCTGGAGTCAGTTATCAAGGATGTGATAACAGCACATTTGGAAAGTGGTGAAATGATCGGACAAAGTCAGCATGGATTTGTGAAAGGAAAATCATGTCTGACGAATCTCAGAATTTTTTGAGGATGTAACTAGTAGAGTGGATAGGGGAGAACCAGTGGATGTGGTATATTTGGATTTTCAAAAGGCTTTTGACAAGGTCCCACACAGGAGATTAGTGTGCAAACTTAAAGCACACAGTATTGGGGGTAAGGTATTGGTGTGGGTGGAGAATTGGTTAGCAGACAGGAAGCAAAGAGTGGGAATAAACGGAACCTTTTCAGAATGGCAGGCGGTGACTAGTGGGGTACCGCAAGGCTCAGTGCTGGGACCCCAGTTGTTTACAATATATATTAATGACTTGGATGAGGGAATTAAATGCAGCATCTCCAAGTTTGCGGATGACACGAAGCTGGGTGGCAGTGATAGCTGTGAGGAGGATGCTAAGAGGATGCAGGGTGACTTGGATAGGTTGGGTGAGTGGACAAATTCATGGCAGATGCAATTTAATGTGGATAAATGTGAAGTTGTCCACTTTGGTGGCAAAAATGGGAAAACAGATTATTATCTGAACGGTGGCCGATTAGGAAAAGGGGAGGTGCAACGAGACCTGGGTGTCATTATACACCAGTCATTGAAAGTGGGCATGCAGGTACAGCAGGCGGTGAAAAAGGCGAATGGTATGCTGGCATTTATAGCGAGAGGATTCGAGTACAGGAGCAGGGAGGTACTACTGCAGTTGTACAAGGGCTTGGTGAGACCACACCTGGAGTATTGTGTGCAGTTTTGGTCCCCTAATCTGAGGAAAGACATCCTTGCCATAGAGGGAGTACAAAGAAGGTTCACCAGATTGATTCCTGGGATGGCAGGACTTTCATATGAAGAAAGACTGGATGAACTGGGCTTGTACTCGTTGGAATTTAGAAGATTGAGGGGGGGATCTGATTGAAACGTATAAGATCCTAAAGGGATTGGACAGGCTAGATGCAGGAAGATTGTTCCCAATGTTTGGGAAGTCCAGAACGAGGGGCCACAGTTTGAGGATAGAGGGGAAGCCTTTTAGGACCGAGATTAGGAAAAACTTCTTCACACAGAGAGTGGTGAATCTGTGGAATTCTCTGCCACAGGAAACAGTTGAGGCCAGTTCATTGGCTATATTTAAGAAGGAGTTAGATATGGCCCTTGTGGCTACGGGGGTCAGGGGGTATGGAGGGAAGGCTGGGGCGGGGTTCTGAGTTGGATGATCAGCCATGATCATAATAAATGGCGGTGCAGGCTCGAAGGGCCGAATGGCCTACTCCTGCACCTATTTTCTATGTTTCTATGTTTCTATAGTAATTTATACTGGAAGATGGAAAATATTTCTTGAGCTTTCAATAGGAATTCTTTGAATTAGTATCTTCTAAATATTATTTATTTCATTAATCAATATTTATTTATTTGATCATTTAAAACTGAGGAGCAAAAAAACTTCTCTCAGAAGGCAGATAATTTCTGGAATTCACAGACGGTGGTGAACTCTAGATGATTAGAAGAATTTAAAACGGAGGGAGATAAATATTCAAAAAATCAAGGAATTGAGGGCAATGAGGAACTGGCACAGAAGAGAAGTTGAGGCCTGCATAGAGCAGCCACGAATCATTTTCTATGCCGGGACAGTCTTGGCATTCTGGTGACCTAATCTTGTTCTTATTTTCTTGTGGTTTTATGTTATTATGAAAGGAAAGTTATTATATTTGACTAAACTGTTAGAGTTTTTTGAGGTTGTAATCTGCAGCACAGATAAAGATGAACTACTTGATCTGACCTTTCAGGAAGGTCATGGAGACGTTGCCACACTGGAGATTATTGAACAAAACTAGAGTGCACAATATTAGAAAGGATGAGGGAGCCTGAGTTGGTGATTGATTATCAGACAAAAATGATATAGGAATAATTGGGTCATATTCAGGCTAGGCAGCTGTGAGTAGGAGGGTGCTGCAGGGATTGGAGCTGGGCCTCTGCAGTTCACAAACTATGTCCATAATTAGGATGAGGGGACCAATCACACATGGACAATTTAGACTAGCCAATCAACAGACAGAGGTATTCCAGCTTGCACATAACTGGGAGTCAGGCCGTTATACTTATCAGCTTAAAAGGAAACTCTGGCCATCTAGTAGAAGGAGACATGGTTACAAGATAAGTGCCAGTCATTTAAAAAGTAAGGTATGTAAATGCTTCTCTCAGGAAGTGGTAAGTCTCTGTAATTCTCTACCTTGGAAGGTTACTAAGGTTGGATCATTAAATTACTTAAAACGGAGATGGATACATTCTTGAAGGACTGGGGAATTGTGGGCTGCAGGGAACTGTAATAGAAGAAGGGTTGAAGCCCAGGGGTAAACTAACCCTGCCATTGTTGAATGATGGGGCATGCATGAGAGAACAGGACCTCCTCCTGCTCCAACTTCCTTGTGGTCTTGTGACTCATAGAAACTTTAACATGGTCACAACTAAAGTAAGAGCAGTAGATTACCATCCATCACTTTATGAGTTTTGGTCATGAAGGAGCCATCAAAATAGAGAGCATACAAAATATCACATTAAACGTTGATGTTGTAATCCAGAAGCAAATTTCAATCATAGTTACTCTAATTGCTGCATTCATCATTAAGTGTAAATGTTATTGGTTCATTTTCCAATATAATTGGGTGAGTTTCCTGTAAAGACATTTCATACACCAAGTTAACAGATTTAACTGTAATTTCACTTCTTGCTGGAACAATCTATTGAAAAAAGGCAAAGAATGATGTATTAAAATGATCTGGAATCTTAAAATATGTTTCTTTTTGGACGGGGTGGGAATTAATTAAGTGCAGATCTTGGGAGTTCTTCACAAAATGTTACACACAGTAATAGGAATGCCTTCTTGAAATTAGATGTAGTATTTAAAAGGTCTGGAGGGAATTGTCTTTTAAAAATTACAGCATGAAGAATATTGTAAACAGTTAATACTTGGGAGCAATCAATTCTGTATCAATAAAAGTAATGTGCATTGAATGTAGCAGCTGTGTAGATGCACTAAATAGAGGAAAGGCTTTTTCCATGTTAATGAAGAGTCCAGCACCACATATTCAATGAGGTCTTCACACAATGATTACAGCTCTCCGATGCTGCTGACCTTTGTAATTACACAGTTAGTCTATTCTTCAAGATACCCCACAAGAGAACTGACAAGATCACCAGTTCTTGAAAATTATGACTCCATAGACTGCAATACTGTAGTGACATCAGAAACTACTGCTACACCATGACATGAATAAATAATATCAGAAATCCTGAATACTTTGCTAATAAGCTTTTACTTTATATTTAATTTTAAAGTTATTGGTTGCTATGAGGAATGGTGATGATGCACAATACAGTAGCATTTTGTTGCATTGTGTAGAGTGCTTATCCTAGTGATTCTGCATATATTGGGAATTTCAGCCAATCAGCCAGCGTATTTAGGGGCAGGAGGGGGCAGAGGAGTAAAGAACAAAAGTAATGAATTAATCAATATGATTCAGATCAATTCCTGTGTGGCTGATCAACAGCAGTTATGACAATATACTACAACCCCTACAGAGGAAAGGATTTGGACAAGCTGGAAGTAGTTTTGAAAATTCACACTAAAGAAAAAGACAAAATTATGTACTAAGTAATAGGTGACACCCTGCTTGAGTAAAAGATTTAAGAATGAAGCAATTCCCTTTTGCTGAAAAAAATCTATAACTGTGTACATGGATGTTATAAAAATAACAAAATCCAACACTAAACAAGTTCATCAGTATTGCAACACACTATAGTTACAAGACATTAGGATTGCATCAAAGAAATATAATTATGGTGTCCTCGAACATATTATCATCTCCAGACCTAGTGAATGGCATCTCAGGAGATGGAAAGCAGAGTGGATTTTCAAATAGGTTATAACATTTTCTCACATTTGTTGAGTGTCTTTGTAACCAGAGGGGTGGTAGTGGGTAGAACAGGGGCGTGCTGTGCTATTCTATGTTCTATGTAGTGCTTTGGTGAGGGGAGTTTTAGAAAATTAATAGTTATGGAAGCTCATTTTCTGTGCATATTCTAGATGAAGAGCAATAGCTTTATACAGTAGCTTCCTGTTACTTGGGTCCTTGGTTAAGCAGGGCAGACATTTATTTGGGGCAACTCAAAGAACAAAAACTAATCAAGGAAATAGCTGGGATTCCCTTTGTTTATTTGGAACACTATGCAGATAAGTGGGAGAGACTATTCGCAAACATTTTCTAACTAGTGTCAGTTATGTGAATTTGTTAGACACAACACTGTGCTTAGAGAAAACAGTCTTTTCATTGCCAACCTCTACCTGCTTTGGATCCTTTCAGTGCCAACTTTTACCTGCTCTGGATCTTTTCATTGCTGACCATCTGCCTGCTCTGGATCCCTTCATTACCAACTGCCAACGGGACATCAATTGTCTCAACTTCACCCCTCCTCTCTCCAATTCCAGCCTCACTCCGTCCGAATGCTCTGCTCTTCACTCCCTCCGTACTAATCCTAATCTCATCATTAAACTCGCAGATAAGGGAGGTGCTGTAGTAGTCTGGTGGACTGACCTCTAGCTTGCTGAAGCCAGGCGACAACAGTCAGAGACCTCCTCTTACTTACCTCTCGAACAGGATCTCACTAAGAAACACCAGGATATTCTCTCCCACATCATCACTGACCTTATTAACTCTGGGGATCTCCCATCCACTGTCACTAACTTCATTGTTCCCGCACCCTGCACCTCCCGTTTCTAGCTCCTACTCAAGATCCACAAACCTGCCTGTCCAGGTAGACCCATTGTTTCAGCTTGTTCCTGTTTCTTTCTAGACAGCACTCCACCACCACTCTCCTCCGTCTGGAGAAACTTGTCCTCACTGTCATTAATCTCTCCTTTAGCCCCTCCCAGTTCCCTCAAACAAAAGGTGTAGCTATGGGTACTCATATGGCTCCCAGCTACGCCTGCCATTTTGTCGGCTATGAGGAACAGTCTATGTGCCAAGCCTACACTGGTGTCCCTCCCCCACTTTTCCTACGCTACATCGACGACTGCATTGGTGCTGCTTCCTGCACACATACCGAGCTTGTCAACGGCATCAACTTACACCTGCCCTCAAATTTACCTGGTGCGTTTCTGCCATCTCCCTCTCCTTTCTCGATCTCTCTGTCTCTGTCTCTGTCTCTGGAGACAGATTATCCACTGATGTCTATTACAAACTACTGACTCTCACAGCTACCTGGACTATACCTCTTCCCACCCCATTACTTGTAAAAATGCCATCCCTGTCTCTCAATTTCTCCGCCTCTGCCACATCTGCACTTAGGATAAGGCTTTTTATTCAAGAACGAAGGAGATGTCCTCCTCCTTCAAAGAAATAGGCTTCCCTTCCTTCACCAGCAATGCTGCCCTCACCTGCGTCCCTTCCATTTTGTGCACGTCTGCCCTCACCCCATCCTCCTGCCACCCCATAGGGATAGGGTTCCTCTTGTCCTCTCTACCATCCCACCAGCCTCCACGTCCAGCACGTAATTCTCTGTAACTTCCACCATCTCCATCAGGATCCTACCATGAAGCACATCTTTCCCTCTCCCCCACTTACTGCTTTCTGCAGGGATCATTCCCTATGCAACTACCTTGTCTGTTTGTCCCTTCCCACTGATCTCCCTCCTGGCACTTATCCTTGCAAGCGGAACAAGTACTACACCTGCTCCTATACCTCCTCCCTCACTACCATTCAGGGCCCCAAACAATCCTTGCAGGTGAGGTGACACTTCACCTGTGAGTCTGTTGAGGTCATCTAATGTATCCAGTGCCCCCAGTGTGGCCTTGTGTATATCAGTGAGACCCAACGTAGATTGGGAGGATTGCTTTGTCGAGTACTTCTGCTCCGTTTACCAGAAAATGTGGGATCTCCCAGTGGACATCCATTTTAATTCCACTTCCCATTCCCATTCTCTATGTACGCAATGAGGCTACACTCAGGCTGGTGGAGCAACACCTTATATTCCATCTGGGTAGCCTCCAGTCTGGTGGCATGAACATCGATTTCTCAAACTTCCAGTAAAGGCCACCACCACACATCCCCCCTCACCACTTCACCATTCAGCATGACCTTTCCCTCTCTCATCTCCTTGCCTTCACTCTCTGGTGCTCCTCCCCCTTTTCTTTCTTCCATGGCCTTCTGTCCTCTCTAATTCCCCCTTCTCCAGCCCTGTATCTCTTTCACCAATCAATTTCCCAGTTTTTTACTTCACCCCCCCCCTCCCAGGTTTCACCTATCACCTTATGTTTCTTCTTTCTCTCCTCCCACCTTCTAACTCTGACTCAGAATCTTTTTTTTTCTCCTCTAGGCCAGAGGGAGAGTCTTGGCCTGAAATGTCAACTGGACTCCTGCCTGGCCTGCTGAGTTCCTCCAGCATTTTGTGCGTGTTGCTTGGACTTCCAGCATCTGCAGATTTTCTCTTTTTTTCCCTCAGTTTTTAAGTAGAGTCAGTTGCATGTGTTTTTAAGTAGAGTCAGTTGCATGTGTTTACGTTCAAAAAACAAAAAACAATAATTTTTGTCACTGATAGTTGGCGAGAAATAAGCAGCAAGACAATTCAGAACTGATTTGGTCGCTGAGTTTTCAAGCTTTCAGACTTGGAGATGGCAAGGAGACCAAGACTGAAAATAAAATGATTTTACTATTTCAACAAGTTCTAGAAGTACAAAGAATTTGAAGGTATCAACAATCATCTTGAATGTTATAATGAAAATGAAGATTTGGCGGATTCATTGTACAAAGGCAGTCGATTATCTTCACTCTGCACAGGTTTTGTTAACTTACATTCAATCAAAAGAACACAGCAGCGTACTCTGGGTTGAATTCCTCCGTTGATAACTGTTAGGAATTAATAAGCAGCTTTATAGCACTGTAGTAGTATTGGTAATGTTCTAATTTGTTCTATATTTCATGTAAATGTATAATTTCTGTCTCAGTTTGTATTTTTATACCTTTTTAAACTACTTCCATGAAGCTTCATCTGGGGCAGCCACTTAACTGGGCCAAAATGTACTGGTTCCCTACATGTCTCAGTTAGCCAGAATCCACTGCAGTTATGAAGGATCTCATGTGTTGTAACCCTTGTACTAAAAGATGGGATAAAGACATCAAAAAGAGATTAGAATCAGAAATCAAGATTGAAGGTTTTAATGGAACAAAAAAAAATCTCAAGGAGCAGGAAACGTCAGTGTGAGTAGTAATAGTGCAGAGCAGAGTATAAATCAGGAATGGGGGAGGCACATGCAATAAATGTAGTTATGATAATCATGGGAGATTTAGTCCCCATATAACTGGCCAAATCAAATTAACAATAATACAATGGAGAATGATCTCATGGAGGTCATACAAGATGTTTCCCACATCAGTAACTGAGGAATCAAAACAAAAGAACAGGCTATTTTAGACCTATTACCGTGTAATGGCAAAGGTTTATTAACTAAACTGGTTGTAAAATGGTCTTTCGGGATGAGTAATCATGATATCATATGATTAAGATTTGGAGATTGTTTACTTCAATTTAAAGCCAAAATCTTAAATTAGAACAAAATATGGGATATGCATTGACAGGAGAGTACACTAAATTGTATTGATAATATTTTAAAGAACTAATGCATTGTTCTCAACAACATATCCCTTTAAGGTACAAAAAAACAGGAAAAGTGATCAATAAGTGGCTGATAAGAAAAACTAGTGATTATTAATGACAGGTCAAATGTAAAGGGATGATAACTTTGCCAGAAATAATACAAAAAAATAGGTCTGAGAATGGGGAAATTTCAGAATTCAGCAAAGGAAGACCAAGATATTAATTAAAAAAAAGTGAACATAACAGTAACCTAGCAAGGAAAACGAAAAGAAATTCCCGGAGGTGCTTTGGATATTCAAGATGGACGAAAAGCAATTATTGTGTACAGAAGAGAATTTTTTAAACAACAGCTCATCCTACCAGCATACCACCCTCTGAGTGAAGCTTCCTTCACAGAGTCCCAAGGATCTTGAGAACAAGCACACACACGAGCAAAGGCAAACAACATAGAGGGAATTTAGACAGAGAAACAAAACGAGGCACAGGAGCACTGATAACTGAAACAAGACACAGGTAAAAACAATTGACTAGTAATCAGGGGAGGAGAAAGGCAAAGCCTGGAGGACTCCTGTGCTCCCTGGTGATCAGTCCAAAGCATGACACACATTCATGTATCTAACCGCCTCTTAAACACTACTTTTGTACCTGCTTCCAGCATTCCCCCCAGGCGCCCCATTCCAGGGACCTAATGCTCTCTGTATTCCTCACACACCTCTTTTGAACTTTCCTCCTTTCTTGAATGCATGTCCTCTATTGCTTGACCCTGGGAGAAAGATTCTCACTGTCTTCTGTAAGCATGCCATTCATAACCCTATAAACCTCTAGCAGGTCTCCCCACAGCCCCCATCACTCCAGAGCAAACAGCCCAAATTTGTCCTACCTTTCTTTCTAGCTCATGTCCGTAACCCAGGCAGCATCCTTGTAAACCTCTTCTGCACGCTTCAGGTCTTTCCTGAAAGGGGGTAACAATAATGGCACACTATACAACCATCATTGTTCCTGTACCAAAGAAAACGAGGGTAGCACGTCTGAACAATTAGTGCCCTGTTGCACTCACCTCAATCTTGAGCAGATGCTTTGAGAGGCTGGTCAAGGACTACATCTGCAGCATGCTACCACCCGCACTGGACCCCTATCCAGTTCACCTGCTGATACAACCGATCAACAGTTGATGCTATAGCATCAGCACTACACACTGTTCTCACTCACCTGGAGAAGAGGGATGCTTATGTTAGAATGCTGTTTTGGACTACAGTTCAACATTCAACACCGTAATGCCCCCACAGACTCGACAAGAAGCTCAGAGACCTTGGCCTGCACCCCACCTTGTACAGCCGGGTATTGGACTTCCTGTCAGATCACTGGCAGGTGGTAAGAGTGGGCTCCCGCACCTCTGCCCCTGACCCTCAACACAGGTGCCCCTCAGGGCTGTGTACTGAGGCTCTTCCTGAATCCCTATACACCCAAGACTGTGTTGCCATGCACAGCTCTAATCTGCTGATCAAACTTGCAGATGTCATGACATTGATGGGCCTTACTTCCAACAAGGATGAGACAGCCTACAAAGGAAACATCAACGCTCTGACACAGTGGTGCCAACAAAACAACCTCTCCCTCAATGTCGAAAAAACAATAGTCATAGTCATACTTTATTGATCCCGGGGGAAAGTGGTTTTTGTTACAGTTGCACCATAAATAATAAATAGTAATAAAATCATAGATAGTTAAATAGTAATATGTAATTTATGCCTGGAAATAAGTCCAGGACCAGCCTATTGGCTCAGGGTGTCTGACCCTCCAAGGGAGGAGTTGTAAAGTTTGATGGCCACAGGCAGGAATGACTTCCTATGACGCTCTGTGCTGCATCGCGGTGGAATGAGTCTCTGGCTGAATGTACTCCTATGCCCAACCAGTACATTATGTAGTGGATGGGAGACATTGTCCAAGATGGCATGCAACTTGGACAGCATCCTCTTTTCAGACACCACCGTCAGAGAGTCTGGTTCCATCCCCACAACATCACTGGCCTTACGAATGAGTTTGTTGATTCTGTTGGTGTCTGCTACCCTCAGCCTGCTGCCCCAGCACACAACAGCAAACATGATAGCACTGGCCACCACAGACTCGTAGAACATCCTCAGCATCGTCCGGCAGATGTTAAAGGACCTCAGTCTCCTCAGGAAATAGAGACGGCTCTAACCCTTCTTGTAGACAGCCTCAGTGTTCTTTGACCAGTCCAGTTTATTGTCAATTCGTATCCCCAGGTATTTGTAATCCTCCACCATGTCCACCCTGACCCCCTGGATGGAAACAGGGGTCACCAGTACCTTAGCTCTCCTCAGGTCTACCACCAGCTCCTTAGTCTTTTTCACATTAAGCTGCAGATAATTCTGCTCAAACCATGTGACAAAGTTTCCTACCATAGCCCTGTACTCCACCTCATCTCCCTTGCTGATGCATCCAACTATGGCAGAGTCATCAGAAAACTTCTGAAGATGACAAGACTCTGTGCAGTAGTTGAAGTCCGAGGTGTAAATGGTGAAGAGAAAGGGAGACAAGACAGTCCCCTGTGGAGCCCCAGTACTGCTGATCACTCTGTCGGACACACACTGTTGCAAGCACACGTACTGTGGTCTGCCAGTCAGGTAATCAAGAATCCATGACACCAGGAAAGCATCCACCTGCATCGCTGTCAGCTTCTCCCCCAGCAGAGCAGGGCGGATGGTGTTGAATGCACTGGAGAAGTCAAAAAACATGACCCTCACAGTGCTCGCTGGCTTGTCCAGGTGGGCGTAGACACGGTTCAGCAGGTAGACGATGGCATCCTCAACTCCTAGTTGGGGCTGATAGGTGAACTGGAGGGGATCTAAGTGTGGCCTGACCATAGGCCGGAGCAGCTCCAGAACAAGTCTCTCCAGGGTCTTCATGATGTGGGAGGTCAATGCCACTGGTCTGTAGTCATTGAGGCCGCTGGGGCGCAACGTCTTTGGCACAGGGACGAGGCAGGACGTCTTCCACAGCACAGGAACCCTCTGGAGCCTCAGGCTCAGGTTGAATACATGGCGAAGTACTCCACATAGCTGAGGGGCACAGGCTTTGAGCACCCTGGTACTGACACCATACGGTCCTGCAGCCTTGCTTGGGTTGAGACGTTTCAGCTGTCTTCTCACCTGTTCAGCTGTGAAGCACACCGTGGTGGTTTCGTGTGGGGAAGGGGTATAGTCATGGAGTTGATCGTGGATTACAGGAGGAATAGAGACAGGCTAACCCCTATTTACATCAATGGGCTGTAGATGAGGGTGAGTAGTTTCAAATTTCTCAGTAAACACATCACTGAGGATCTTACCTGGACCGTTCATACCGTTTGGTGGAAAAGCACAACAGTACCTCCTACACCTCAGACAGCTGAAGAAGTATGGCATGAGTCCTCAGATTCTCAGGGCTTTCCACAGGGGCACCATCGAGAGCATCCTGACTGTCTGTGTCACTGCCTGTATGGGAACTGTACTACTCTCAATCACAGGGCACTGCAGAGAGTGGTGTGGACAGCCCAACGCATCTGTGGGTGTGAACTTTCCTCTGTTCAGCACAATTACAGCAGCAGGTACATTGAAAGGGCTCTGAGGATCATCAGGGACTCCAGCTACCCCAACCATAAACTGTTTCAGATGCTTCCGTCCGGCAAACGGCACCGCAGCATTAAAGCCAGGACCAACAGGCACCAGGACAGCTTCTTTCACCAGGCCATCAGATTTAGCAATACACATTGATCTGATTGCATATCTGACTGTACATTCATGTATACAAAACAATTATGTATACAATCTTGGTGTTTGGGCAATATCCTCCCCATCCTCATTGCTTGTACATAGTGACGGAGACGCAACATGAAGATTTTTACTCCCGCATGTTGTGAGATGGATGTAAAAAATAAAAATAAATTCTAATTAAATTCTACACAAGTGCAGTCCAACCAGTTTTATGTAGCTGCAGCATGCCTTCCTGACTCTTATTGTTAGCACCAATGCAGATAAGCAAACCATGTAAACACGAGGAAATCTGCAGATGCTGGAATTTCAAGCAACACACATAAAAGTTGCTTGTGAACGCAGCAGGCCAGGCAACATCTCTAGGAAGAGGTACAATCGATGTCTCGGCCCGAAACGTCGATTGTACCTCTCCCTAGAGATGCTGACTGGCCTGCTGCATTCACAAGCATACCATGTGCTCTTTTTACCACCCTATCAACTTGCATGATCACCTTCACTCAGCTATGGACTTGAACTCTTAGATTCCTCTGTACATTGTTATTAAATTGAAACCAGAATTTCCCCTTACATTAGACCTCCCAAAGTATAATATCTTATATTTGCTCAGATTTAACTCCATCTGCCATTTCTTTGCCCATATCTGTAACTGACCAATATTCTGCTGTAATTCTGCATGAAACACAACTCCATCAGTCATCTGAAAATGTATTAACCACTCATCTACATTTTCATCTGCCATTTACATATATCACAAGCAACAGAGGCCCCAGCAACAGTTCCTGCAGAGCACCACTGATCATGCATCTTGGTCCAGAGTAATCCCCTTTTATCAGCACCTTCTGTCATGTTTGGGCTAGCCTGTTCTGAATCCACACAATAAATGCTGGGGATACTCAGTAGATCAGACAGTATCTGAAGTTCTTCCACCATGACATCTGTCCGATCAAGATCGCGCCAGTGTACAGCACTCCCTCAATCAACATCTTTCGGATAGTCAATGAAAATGTCTAGTTTAGTTATTTTACACCTGTTTTCATCTTAAATATGCTTCAGGAACTGTTAGAGCCTGTAATTTACAGTCTGAAGTTCGTTTGAGTGGCCCAGTGCTTTGCTGCCTTCAAGAAGATTTCAGGAAGTGGGTGTGTAATTGGACAGCCTCAAGGCAAAGAAACTTTGAGATGGGGAACAAAACCATGTTCAACTCCATTTCCCTGATTAAAGCATCCATTAATCGCCAATTAATGCGCGGAAGAGGATTGAGATATTGAGGCGAATGTGGAAGGTGAGCGGGAGTTCAGCGCCGACTGCCTTCCTTTTGATTGCTGTCGAGAAGGAGTCTTTAAGCGGCCTACCACTGTGTGGCTCGCTGTGGCAGGTGGGAGGCCTCTGCATTCGTATGATGTCTCTCTCCTCGATGATGAAGAAGGATGTGACCATGGTTCTGCATTACGGATTGGACTATTGCGTTTATGGACTGTGAACTTTTTTTTTCAGACTTATGGTTTTTATATTCTGTGTTCTTCCTCCTTTCCTTTCTGTTTTTAATGTGCGAGAGGAGGAGGTTTGGGGTTGATATTCTTGTTGTGTTCTGTTGGTTTGTGCGGGGGAGGGATTGTTTGGGGATTGATGTGTTTTCTGCAAGGGTGGGGGATTTGTGGGCTGACGATTAGGAAGCTGTTCTTTTTATGAGTAGGGGTTGGGTTTGGTGTTTCTCTCTGAATGACTTCCGTGTTCTTTCTTTGTTTTATGGCTACCTGGAGAAGATGAATCTCAAAGTTGTATATTGATATGTACTTTGATAATAAATGAACCTTTGAACTTTTGAATCATTACACTTTTGACAAAAGATGAGAGATTAATTCCTGAAATCCTGGTGCACAAGCCTTTTATTGTGCTGTTCAATTTTTCTTTAGAAAATATTCATAATGGGACTTGCACTGTTTAAAAATCAAAAATAAAAAAGAGCAATGAAGTAAAAGCGATAGAAGGCAGCAGCATTTGCTCTGTGAGGAAAAGGTTGAGGTTTCAGAGCTATTGTATCTAAAACCATAAGAGAATGGAACTGAGTGTCCCAAATTAGATTGGAAACACGACCTAAGAGAGCCACTCTGAAATTCAAGAGGGAAATGAGTCAAAATAATGACCTGAAGACAAGAATTAATAAGTGTTGTACAAACTTTGTTCATAGTTATCTCTGAACAACATGAACAGCAGACAAAATATTGATCCAGAATTAGCAGGATCCATCATTTCCATTTCCCTGCTTCTGAGCCTGATAATACGGATGGAGAAGCACAGTAGGGTGCTCCCTTCACTGTCCCATACATACTAAAATGATTGACAATTTGGCACTAATTAATACAGTACTATGGACAACAGATGTGTTATTGACTAGGAACTCAGTTGTGTCCACCTAAAATGATGTGGGACTACCACAGGCATCAGAGATGGATAGGTTTTATGCTATTAGTTGGGGGTTAAGTTTTAACGAGGCCTCAAGACGTATATAAAATATATTATGTAACTCTGCTCTTTCTTTGATTTTTTCTACTCTTGCTAATGTCAGTGTGCCCATCCTTACACGCATAACAGATGCCTGAATATAGTAGAAACCAGTGCTAATGGCAGCTAGTGCTTATGTAAGATTGCTAAATGAGAGCGATGTGGCCAAGAGAATTTATAAAATCTATACATTTAATAGCTTTTTTAAAATTGCAAATGAGACAACAATTTTAAAACCTTATGACTTTTAATCTATACTCTGTGGCTACTTTATTAGGTTCACCTGCACATCTGCTTGCTAATGTAAACATCTAATCAACCAATCAAGTGGCAGCAACTGAATGCATTAAAGCATGCAGACATGGTCAAGAGGTTCAGCTGTTACTCTGACCAAATATCAGACTGGGGAAGAAATGTGTTTGAGGTGATTTTTGACTGTGAAATGATTATTGGCGCCAGGCTGGATGGTTTGATTATCTCTGAAACTACTGATTTCCTGGGATTTTCACACACAACAGTCTCTAGAATTTGCAGACCATGGTGTGAGAAACAAAAAAAACACCCAGTGGGTGGCAATTCTGTGGGCAAAAATGCCTTGTTAATGAGAGAGGAGAATGGCCAGACTGGTTCAAGCTGACAGGAGGCAACAGTAACTCAGATAACCACACATTACAACAGTGGTGTGTAGAGGAGCATCTCTGAATGCATAGCGTATCAAACCTTGAAGATGATGGGCTACAGCAACAGAAGACCATGAACATACACTCAGTGGGCACTTTATTAGGTACCATCTGTCACTAATAAAGTGGCCACTGAGTTTATGGTGTGCATGAATTTGGAAGCCCCAACTTCCGAACAGATGTCTGAGCTACTTAACATGACCATGATTTGTTTGGATTCCAGCAACAGAACACAGCATCTTGCAATTCCCCAGCACCGACCTTGGATAACTAATAGAATAATCTGTGTTAGGTTAGCCCCAGTGATTGATTTCAGGTAGGTGGTCACTTAGGAGGACTTTTTCTCTAAACTCTTGAGTAATACTTGCATATTTTAAATATTTTTGTAAGCAATGCCTTCTAAATTTTTTTTCCTTTTTTCAAAATTTTCTGAAACTTATTTTATAGTTTACTTAACTCTCAAGGGCTTCAAAATTTGTTTTGAAAGGCAATGTTTGGAAAAATAGGCAGTGATTTGGCCCACAGCTAAACTGCCAGCAATGATAAACAAGCTGACATTGTCTGTCATATTCCCTCTCTCCACCATGTTACTGGAATTACGGGCTGGGACAAGAATACATAGGAACATTCAGAGTACATAGAGAAAGACAGTAAAGAGAGGAACGTGGAAGTGGAGAAGAGAGAACACCAAGGAAAGGGAGAGAATGGCAACCTATGTTAATAATATTGCTCCATTAGCTGTTGTGTTTCTGGAAATAACTTGGAGAGAGGACAGACGTTTAGTTTGTCTGGTAAAACACACATTTCATTGATTTACTGTTATACATGTTCGGCTTTGTGGAACCTAATGGATTGAACATCTGTGGGATCTGAATGATACACCAGACATCAAAACAAGCTCTCAGCTGGTGTTCCTCAGAACCATGAGGCATTACATCAAATTCCAACTATGGAGGAAGCAATTCAATTCAGTGAAATTATCATCAGCATGGTCAGATAATTTGCACTTCTGGTTTGATAAAAAGGTTGGCCATATCACAGAATGTATGTACCTGGAACTGTGCTGCTATTAGATCCTTCAGGAGGAGGATTTGCTTACAGTGCCTCCAGGAATGTAACACCAATGGTAGTGAGTCACTTCCTCCAAATCTCACCTAGGCAGTGTGTGAAAACTCAAGATGAATTCTGTTATTCCATTCTCCTGGTATTACAGCTCCCCAGTGCACCAATTACAGAGATTTTCATTGCAACAGCCACAGTAATTTAAAGCTTTAGAATAATATGTATTGCCATATAAATGTCTCACGTTTCAAAGGTTTTATTTGGAAAAGAATCTGTATCTTCATGAGTACAGCTTAGAATCAAATAAAATAAATCTCCTCTGCTGATTAGTTTGCAGTCCATCTGGGATTGAAGTGCAGCCAGCTGCATTGATTCTATTCAAATTAGATATTCTGCTTCTTGACAGTAAATTAGGATGTACCGCATAGCAGGTAGAAATTGAACATTAAATATTTGTGGATAAATGATATTTCATAAAACTAGTAGTTAAAAAGAGCATTGTTAGGAATACAACCACAGTTCAACAAGACTTTGCTCTAGTGGCCCTGCAATGTTTCAGTAAAACACTTACTTTTCAAATCATAACCGGTCTTCAATCTAATAGTGTCAAAAGCGTTCTGACTTACAGCAACTATATTCTTAAACAAGTTTCATCAATTTACATCTGCCTAGAAATTCATCTAATAAAGGAAATACCAACACACTTTAGAATAGAGATTGATTTCTTTCTTGATTTTGAATTCCAGTGGAACTGAAGGGAGAGAGCAACCTGCTCCCATGACCATAAGACATGTTCAATACTACTAAATATCCAGACAAGTGTAAGGCAAAAGTAGAGTCTATTAGCCTTATTTGATATTACAGGCAATTAAGCTTCACACAAACCTCCTCACAATCTACTTCATCTATTAATATCTCTTTACACTCATTATCCCCTCATGTGCTTATGTATGCAAGAGGCTAATTCAAACTGATCAAAACAAAACGTGTCCAAAGGGAGCTGGCATCTCCAAGTCCTCCATGGCTCAAGGTGATCTAGATTCTAGACTTCCCTGTGTTCAGCCAGATCTGGAATTACAAACCAGCCTAATGGTCAGCTCCCAGTGCAAACTGACCTCCAGCCCTGCACAATTGAGTCCTGTGGTGGAGGAATGGGAAATGGAAGATTCAACACTTCTGGCCTTGTAGCTTTACCATGGGACTGGCTGGAGCACCAATGGAAACCACATTCATTAGAATAGGATCGCTTATCAAGAAGAAAGAAATGTGTAGGTAAATGTTTTATTTTGCATTGTTTTATTTCATAATATTTAATTGTTTGTTACTATTTAACAAGATTATTTAATCAAAATAAATTATTTCTAAATATTTGAAATATTTTAAAACAGTTAAATCTATTGGATTTGTGTAAAGTATCTAAAAAAGTGTAGATGCCTCTTAGAGTGGAAAGCTGCCAATGAGCATCAGGATGTGCTGGTAGAGGGGTCAGAAGCCTTCTTGACGCTCAGGGTACGTTCTTGCACACGTGCTTGAATGATCAAGTTGTCTGGCCCTCTGCATCTGGAATTGGTAAGGGCACATGGGCCTCCAAAGCAGACAGGATATCTGGACAGTTGCTGGGAATGAAATGATCAAGATACAATTCTAATGCAGGCAAATTTGATTAATGTAGACGTGCATAAAAGTGAACATGGACTTGTGGGCTGAAGAACATGTTTCTGTGTCCTACATGTTTCTGTGTCCTATGACTCTACGTATTATTTTAAAATCACATTCCAGTTGGAATATCTTTAGTTGCATTTAAAAGGTTATCAGATTAGGTAGAATACAGGGAACACAAGTTTTGCCCAGCTTTAAAAGAAACTAGGAATTTAGAAGAAAATATATGAACATATTACACAACAATGAGTCCTTTTGACCCACAGCTTTCATGGTCTGCATCTCACTGTGATGTTTAACATCCTAGTTCGATTTTCCTGTGATTGACCTGTTATCCATCTATGCTTTTTTTCTGTCCAAGTACCTGTCCAAAAGAACCTTAAATGGTGCAATTACTTTTGTATCCATAATCTCCTCAGGCTGCTCATTCCAGATATTCGCCACCTTCTGTGTAACAAGCATACCCCTCAGATTTCCCTTTAAATTTCTCCCCTCTTGCATTAAACATGTAGCTTGTAGCTGTAGACTTCCTTGCCTTGGAAGAAATATTCTGACAATCTATCCAGTCAATACCCTCAACATTTTATAAACCTCAGTGAGGTCAACCCTAAGCCTTCTATCGTTCAATGAGATTAAACCCTGCTCAAGCAACCTCTCTGCATAACTAAACCCCTTCAATCCAGACCAGATCCTAGTAAATCTTTACCGCACTCAAATAATTACATGCTGTATTCGTTAAACAGATGTGACACAAATTGTGAAGCCCTTGTGCAAACTGTTAATTATTGGAGCATTACTATAAGACATGGGAGCAGAACCAGACTATTTGGAGCATCTAGTCTGCTCCACCATTCCATCTTGGGTGATTTATTTTTCCTTTCAATCCTATTCTCTTTCCTTCTCCCCATAATCTTTGACACCCTTACTAATCAAGAATATATCAACCTCTGCTTTACATATTTCCAAAGAGAGGGCTTCCACAGTCACTTGTGGCAATAAATTCCACAGATTCATCACTTTCTGAACAAAATTCCTCCTCATCTCTTTCCTAAAGGGACGTCTTTCTATTCTGAACCTGTACACTCTTGTACTAGACTCTCCCACTACTGGAAACATCCTCTCCACATCCACTCTATTCAGGCCTTTAAATATTCATTAAGTTTTAACGAGATCATCACTCATTCTTCTAAAATCCAGTGAGTATGGGCCCAGAGCCATTAAAGCCCTCATACATTAAACCTTTCCTTCCAGAGATCATTCTTGTAAAACTCCTCTGGTCCCTTTACAATATAACACCTCCTTTCTTATATCTGGAGCCCAAACTGCTCATGATACTCTAAATGCGGTCTGACCAATGCCTTATAAAGCTTCAGCATTACATCCTTATTTTTATATTATAGTCCTCTGGAAATGAATGCTAACATTGCATTTGCTTTTCTTACTACTAACACAACCTGCCAGTTAATGTTTAAGAAATAGTGCACTAGGAATTCCAAGTTCCTTTTCACCTCCAGTTTCTGAATTTGCTCCCCATTTAGAAAATAGTCTTACCTTAATAACGGCCTCTACCATCTTGCCAACCACTGTAGTCAGGCTACATGGCCTAAAGTTTCCTTCCCTTTGCCTCCTTCCTTTCCTAAAAAGTGTAGTGACATTTGTGAATTTTCAGTCCTCTGGAATCATTCCAGATTTGTGAAGGATCACAACTAATGCCTCCACATTCTCTTCAGCTATCTCCTTCAGAACCTTGGGGTGTGGTCCATCTGGTTTAAGTGACATATGTACCTTCAGAACACACAAAGAATTCTATAGATGCTGGAAATCCAGAGTAATACACACAAAATGCTGAAGGAACCCAGCAGGTCAGGCAGCATCTATGGAAATGAATTAATGGTTGACACTGCTTATTCCTTTCCATAGACGTTGGCTGACCTGCTGAGATCTTTCAGCATTTTGTGTGTGTTTATCTACCTTCGGGTCTTTCAGCTTCCCAAGCACCTTCGACTTAGTAAGAGCATCTACACCCACTTCTGCCTCCTGACACTCTTGAATTTCAGGCATGCTTCTGGCATCCTCCACAGTGAATTCATTTCATCTGTCATTTCTTTGTCCCTCATTTCTATCTCTCCAGTGTCATTTTCCAATGGCCTGATGTCCACTCCTCACACTCTTTTACTCTCTATATATCTGAAAAAACTTTCAATATCCTCTTTTATTTTATTGACTAGCTTACTTTCATATTTCATCTTTTCTCTCCTTATTGCTTTTTTTCTTTACTACTGCTCATTTTTAAAAGTTTCTCAATCATCAAGCATCTCACTGCTATACTTCATGCCCTCTCTTTTGTTTTTATGCTGTCTTTGACTTCCCTTGTCATTCTCAGTTGCTTCATCTTCCCTTTAGAATGCTGCTTCTTCTTTGGGATGAACTCATCCTATGTCTTCTGAACTACATTTTGTGTGTGGTGGGCTAAGGAAAGTTATTTCATGTCCTGATGAAGGGTCTCGGTCCGAAATGTCGATGGTTTACTCCTTTCCATAGATGCTGCCTGACCTGCTGAGTTCCTCCAGCATTTTGTGTGGGTTTTTGGATTTCCAGCATCTGCAGATTTTCTTGAGTTAGTAGACAGATGACACAATAGAAAGGAAAGCAGAGACAGAAGAAGAAAATGGAAGGTTTGGGATTGCGAACGGTTGGAGGTTGCAGAGTTGTGCTATTTTAATGTCAACCTGCAAAAATTAAGGTCTAGAGATTGGAGGGACAACATAAAGCAGCATGGAAGGACTTTGGCTCAGCTGAGCTGATGCAGAACCAAATATTTCTCTTTCTAATATTTTCAGTAGAAATGAATGAGCAATGACCTAATTTTTCAAAGACACAAATGCAGCCAATGAAAGTCACTTGTATTATTGATGACCATATGCAGCTAGAGCCTGTCAGAGTAGATTAAAAAAATGAGGTACCTTTCCCTATACTGGAAGCACAATAACTAAAATTAAGGTTCAAGTTCACAGTCTCGTCCTGTGTATAATAAAGAACATAAATTATCCTTGCAACAGTTGACGTATCCAGCAAGCCAGTTCAGCCACAAATTGCCATTCTCCCGTGTGCTATTAAGTCAAAATAACCAATCTGGAAATCTAATCTTCTGAAAAATTCTATTTGATCTCCTCTACTCAGAAGGTTTTATTGAATCTGTAAAGTCCCTGGAGCAATACATGCAAATTATTTGATATTTAATACCATGCCCATTGGGGTTGAAATACATTTTGGGGAGATAATGCAAATTAAGAGCCGTTATTACTCTGACCGATTTCTTTTCCATTCGGACAGGATGTAACACAAGTTGTCAATTCACCACTGCCTGTTTCACAGTATTACTATGCCACAATTCACCCCTGATACTTCTAAGTACAAATATTCCTTCTGGTGTTCTACAAATTCTCAATTCCGCAGATAACTTTAAAACATAGACATTCAATGGAATATGATCCTTTACACCAGAGCTCAGTAGGTTCATTTTTGAATGAAAATATAGAAGATCTAATGACAACCAGTACTTGTTCCAGAATTATGGATGCCCGACAGTGCCATGCATTTGAAAAGTTTATATTTCTGCCATCTGTAGTTGTTCTGCTTTCACCTTTACCACTGGTGATGTAAATGTTACAGTAGAAAATTCTCTATCACTCTCACTGCCTTTAATACTACATAAATATTCTCTCCTGCTTTTCCTGCTGCTAAAACTTATCAACTGTGAATAAATTACACTGCTAGCATTTCTTGGATAAATTCCCTTGGTTTTGTATGTGCCTGCACAGGATGTAAGTGCTTCTTTCTTGCATTTAAAGCAGAGCACTATTTTGAATTTATGGGTATAGTGAATGGCTTTGACTGCAAGTGTAACAAAGAAATGTGACCAGCTTCACCCATGTGTTTTGGATTTTACTTTGGAATTAGAAATTTGTCCTTCCTCTATGTACAATTCAAATCATGTCCCAGTAGTAAAAAGCTAGTTTGTCAATTCTCCCAGCTCGTGAACAAAGGACTGTCGGATTTTGAGCCAGTGCATGAAATTGTGACATAAAAACAGAAAATCTGGAAGTACTCAGTTAGTCACGCAGAATCAGTAGAAAGATAAAGCGTGGTACAGCCATGGTCAAATGTTGGAGCAGATTCAATAGGCTTTTAGGCCTAATTTTGCTCCTCCGATGGTTTTGCATCAGTTAGGTTGTTCAGTAAGCATGCACGTGCCACATTGGTACAGTGTCAATATGCCGTCATCTTTAATCTTTTCTACCAACCAAGATGATTTCATCTTAAAGAATTAGATGCCTTGAATCAGCTATTTTAAAATAGCAAGTGCAAAATAATTTTCAATAGTTAATGTATAATAAATACATAAAAGAATAAAGCAATATCTGTATTCTCATGATTTTGCTTTAATCAGTTTAGCAGTAAAAACAAGATATTTTTGCCCCATGTCTCCACCAATGAATATCAAGTCATCATTTTCCAGAAAGCCACTGATCTCATCACTTTTTTTTTGGAGACTTCCTCTCAAAAATTCTCAACCTCATGGATCCCTAACTCTCCAAAAGTCATCTCTACTTCCTTTCTGGGATGTATGGGGTGTCCAGGGAGGGGTAGTGCCACTGGTGAAGGGGCTTGTTGTGTTCATTATAGATAACCAATGTCTGACGATTACCTAAAGGAGTTTGAAAAAACAATGCTACCTGCAGAAGAAGAAAGAAATCACTGTCAATAGCCACACACACAAAATGCAAGAAGAACTCATAGAGGGGAATAAGCAGTCAACGTTGCAGGCTGAGACCCTAGACCTGAAGAAGGGTCTCAGCCTGAAACATCAATTATTTATTCCCCTCCATAGATGCTGCTTGACTTGCTGAGCTCCTCAAGCACTTTGTTTGTGTTGCTCTGGATTTCCCGCATAAGCAGAATCTGCAGTCTTTATGACTGACAATAGCTTCCACATGTCTGCAAATGTGTACTCCTGCACATGTGTCTGTTTCACAGTGACTCCCTTTCACTGCTGTTATAGCTCATAAAATTTTGCCCTTAGTTCTAACCTCTACTGAGCTACAACCCAGCTGTTATCCGGGAGAGGCCGGCCCACAGCTGTGTATTTCACCATGTATTGTGAACTTATGTTACTCCTCCCTTGCTTTATCATTAGCCTTTAACGTGTTTACATTGATTGATCACCTTCACATAGGCAGCCAGAGAGAGTAAAGCAAGTTTTGGTTGATGCTTACATACTCTCAGAGTTGGATGAAGAGTGTATGAAGAAGATCACCTTGTACAATTGGAAGGTGATTAAAATTATTGGAGAGAAATCATCATCAATTAAATGTTAATTATTGCTGCTAATTAAGGAACCATTAATATAAAGAAGGAAAATAAGAAATGCTATGCAATTATATGGATTTGGCTTCCTTGGAAAATAAGGATAAGTCTTTATACATTAGTAGGAGTGAAAAAAAGAATATTGGCCCATAGCCTCTTAATGATTAGTGAAAATGTGGATTGTGCCAAAACGTTGTTGTTTTCTTAGTTCTGAATTTAATTAGAATATCAAAACTTAATCTCTAGGCTGTAGAGAAAGCTAACTGAAGCATTAGTAAGGAGGTAAATCCAAACACTGAGAACTGACTCAATTGGAACCTTTAATGCTATGGTTCTCTTAGACCTGAAACATCTGTTTCTTTCCACTGATACTATTTTTATTTTAATTTTGCACCTAATCTACAATTTAAATTAAGCTCTTCATCCGAAAGGCAGCAAGAACATCCAAGCAAACTCTATAGAATCTCTCTCTATCATGAAAGTCTAGTGAGAGAGGAGGACACAGCCTCAGGATATAAGGATGCCCTTTTAGAACGGAGATGAGGAGGAATTTCTTCAGCCAGTGAGTGGTGAATCTGTGGAATTCTTTGCCACAGGCAGCTGTGGAGGCCAAGTCTTTATGTATATTTAAGGCAGAGGTTGATAGATTCTTGATTGGTCAGGGCATGAAGGGATATGGAGAGAAGGCAGGAAATTGGGGCTGAGAGGAAAATAGGGTCAGCGACGATGAAATGGCGGAGTGGACTCGATTGGCTAAATGGCCTAATTCTGCTCCTATACCTTGTGCTCTTATAATAGAGCCAAAACTACAAGACTAATATAGACTTGCCAGGCAAGCTTTGCTCTCAAGGCCAACCTGATACAGGATGAAAAATAACAATATTTTGCAGTGTTGAAAGTAAGAGTGCTCTCCTGATTTCAACAAGGAAGCCCTTTCTCTGGATACTTCCGATCATTCCTGAACACATGGCCCTGGAGCTGAATGCTGGCAGTTAATTCTGTTGCCCAACTCTTCTACTTTGACTGGGTATCTGTCCAGTACTAGTGAAATAAGAGGTAGGAGCTTAAATAAACAGAGACTCGTTTTCTTGAAGAGAGATGATTTTAACTGACCCTGAGTCCACATTTGCAGAATTAAAAATCCTATTTTATTCGTATTGTATCCTGCAGTACTGAAAAATATATCCCAGCTGAAAGCACTTACAACAGCCCCTTTCAACAATTGATTCCTTTACCATCTTTCTCGTTTGCAGTTTGCTCATTCTTGATTTGATCGTTCCCAATCCACTCAATAACCGAATTGCAAAAATGACTTGGATACACTCTATCAAAATATAATGTTATGAGTAACTCTTGGCAGTTTCACATCATGGCATATGTGATATTTTCAAGAGTGAAAGACTGATTTCCTTTGCAAATGGATCCGTATCACCAACAGATTCTATCATCATATGGTTCAATTTCTGAATTATTAAAGGTTTATTTCCCTGCAGTAATACTTAATACAATTAGAGTCATAAGCACAGACATTCGGCCTATCGAATCCATGCTAACCACAGTGCCCTCCCATCTAGTCCCCAATTCCTGTGTGCAGCTCATCTTTCTCACTGAACTTCCTCCATATACCTATCCAAGTGATTTGTAAATTACACTACTGTACCTGGCTCAACCATTTCATCTGGCAGCTCATTCCATGTACTCACCACCCTCTGTGAAAAAGTTGCCTCTTAGGTCCCTTCTTACCCTAAATCTATGGCCTCTAGCTTTGGATTTGCCTGGAAAAAAGACTGCCACCATCCATTTTATCTATGCCTCTCATAATTTTAAACATCTCTGTAAGATCACCCCTCATTCTGCTATGTTCTAAGAATTAAAGAACTAGCCTGCCTGGACAATCTCTTCCTATAACTCAGGCCCTCTACCCCTGGCAATATCATTGTAAATCTGTGCACGATACTCCAAGTGTGGCCACAGCAACAACATATACAGTGCAACTACAACTTAACGTCCCAACTCCTATGCTCAGTGCCCTGGCTGATGAAGGCTAGCATGCTAAATGTTTTTCTCCCCACCCTGTATACCTGTAACACCACTTTCAATGAAATATGCACTTGTATTCCCTGGTCCCTCAGTTCCATTACACTCCCTACTGCTCTGTCATTCAGATTGCAAGTCCAACGTGGGTTTAGTTTGACTTTCCAGAAGCATCACGTCACACTTATCTGTATTGAAATTCACTTACCACTTCTCGGCCCACTTGCCTGACCATTCAAAATTCTCCATTAATCTACAATAATCTTCTTCACTATCAACAATACCTCCTAATTTCATATCATCTGAAAATATACTGATCAAGCCTTGCACATTTGCATCCAGATCATTTATACAGTATAAGTAATGAATAACAAGCTTCCCACATTGACTCCTGTGGCACACTATGAGTCAACTGCCTCCACTCCAAGAAACAACATTCAACTACACCTTCTGCTTTCTACCTCCAAGCATATTTTGAATCTACCTAACTAACTCTCCCAAGACTCCTTGAGACCTAACCTTAGAGAGCAGCTTACCATTCGGGATCTTGTCGAAGGCCTTGAGAATGTTCAAACAAGCAGCATCCACTGTCCTAGCCTCATCTATTTATTTAGTTACTTCTTTAAAAATCTCTAAAATGTCAGTCAGATATGATTTTCCACGCACAGAGCGATGCGAATGCTTCCTAATCAGATGCTGTCCATCCCAATGATGGTGCAGTAGATCTTGTCCCTCAGAATTCCCTCCAGTAACTTCAGTGGTTTATCCTTGCTAGCCTTCTTAAACAATGCAACAACTCTAGAAGCACTAAGATTTCAGGAACTTCACCGTTGGCTAAGAGTGTCGTAAATATCACTGTAAGGGAATTCACAATTTGTTCTCAAGAAATCTGACGATGAAGTTAGTCAAGCCCCGGGGGTTTTATCCACCTTAATGTGCCAAAAGTTTGCAAGTAATTCCTCCCTGGTAATATGAATTTCCAGTGAGGAATTTCACGTCACATGCCGGTGACAATAAACCTGATTCTGATTCTGATATGAATTTTCTCCAACACATCTCCACTAGTCTTCCTTACCTCTTGAGTAAGTATGATTTTCTCCTCAGTAAACAGAGGAGAAATATTCATTGAAAATCCCACACATCTCTGGAAGTTCAAGACATAGGTCGCCCTGCTGATCTCAAAGGGGACATACATATGGCCCTTTTACTCATATAACTATAGCATTTTTCTTACTCTACATGCCAGGTTCATCTCATTCCCTCTCTTTGCCTTCCTGGTTTTCCTCATAAGGGTGTTCTTAATCATCAAGGGATTCACTCACCAATTTCCTAAAACTGATGTACGCTTCCTTCTTTCTCTTGACCAGAGCTTCAATATTTCTCGTCAGCCAAGGTCCCCTGAACTTGCTAGCTTAGTCATTAGTTGTTAATGTTAGTGTGCTAGTTTGCAGGTTAGTTGCTGGTCATTTTGGTACAGAGTTTACCAGACAGATAATTTATATTTTGGACTCCTTACCTTGAGAATCTCAAACAATGAAGATCAGCTGATTTTAAATGAATGCTTATTTAAAGGAGGTTATTTAAGCAAAATGGTCTTGCAAAATCATTTCAAGTATTGGCCAATATAAAATTCAATGGGCAACATCAAACTAAAATGTGTTAGTGGGATCAGTATATCCATCTGAGCCAAATTCTCATGATAATGTGATGTCAGGTTGTATGGTTTATAGGAAAATTCTGATACAGAATGCACAATACACTGGGAAAACCATATGGGTTGAAGACTATGCTAATCAGTGGTCAGTGAAGTGAGGGGTTAGTGGGTAGTTCGGGTGTTTTTTTGTTTATCAGATGAAGGAATTTTGAAACCCAATCAATACAATATTGGAGAACATATAAAAGACAAATGAAGATGATGTGCTTGACTATAAAATATTTTAAAGAAATTAATATAACATTTAGTGGGGTCATTCTATAAACAAATACACCAGGGCTGTACAAATTAAACATTAATAGAAAACATATTTTTCCCAAGATTGGTGAGGACACCAGATAGTGCTTTTAAGCAAGAGGTTCAGCAATAATAAATATGATCAACAATGCATTCGTTACCTTCCACACTTCTGAATGAACTTTCTCCAGATCCATCAGGGCTATTATTTTGGGGAAAGAATGGAGGATCCTCTCAGTTTGCTTCCAGTTTATGTCTTGCATCTCCTTCAATGCATGTACTTTATATCTGGTTCGTCACATGGGCTTGTGATGGTTTATTATCAGGATTTTCCTTCCCTGTGTTCATTATTTAAAGTGCCAAATTCCAGGACTGTGCCATTTATTTGCAAGAATTCATACATATTAATCTGATCCTTTTGAAATTGTTTCACTTTTCCGATTGTTATCATTTAGAGAAAAGAATCCATCTTGTCTCATGTACTGTGAGGTGGATACAAATTAAGCTCTTCCATTTCTTGTTTGTCCCTCACTAAATCATTATTAACTGCAGTTTATCTCCTGGTGTTGGATTATTTTCTCCCTAATACTTGCACATAATTTATTTTAAAGTGACTGCATGCCTTACATTTTCTTTTCAACCTAAATTACATTCTAATCACTCCTCTCAATTTTCTTCCAGTACTTGTTTGGCAGGATCTTCTCCACATTCCAATTGCATATTTTTCCAAGTACATTTTCTATCTATATTTTGGCGATTTTTAAAAAAAAACTCTTGAAATCACATAGCTCCCGTTCTTTGGAAAATTCATTGTGAATCTGCATCCCGATATTGGCTGGGAATCATATGAGCTAAGCCCAAAAGTCTTCAAGTTTCCTTTCTTTCTAATGCCTACTTTTGTAAACATTATTAACAATTTTACATTATATTCAAAGGTTTAAAAAATTACTCTAACTTTATATTCAGTTTTTTGTGCCTTCTTTGAATTTATCTTCTTGCTTCAGCGGCAACAGCTTTAACATAGCAGCATGTCATATTTGTTCTACCTGGGTAGAATTTCATTTCAAAGTTTGCAGGACAACTGGTTAACACGTGTTCATATGTCATTCATGTTTCTGCAGTGACATCGATATGGTTCAACTAAGGATGAGTCATGTTCAGTAATAAATTATTCTCGCCGACTTGTTAAAAGTCTTGCTGCCAAGGTTTCATAGCCTCTGCAGCTATAACAAACTACTGATGTAGCAGTGTGCATGAAGTAGAAATGAGTGATGGATGGAAGCCATGGCTCTATACTGAAGTAGCTTTTTCAGTATCCTGCACAGCAGGAAAGTTTAAGGTCAATTCTTCATTCACTAAATATTAAAACTGTTCATTCACCCATGTTGTATATTCTTCTGTGCTTATCTCCTGTCAGGGAAGCCAATTTTCCAAAATCTTTTATCGTTGGCTTAACATTCTAATGTTTGCTTTCGGTCCATTACATTTTCCGTTTGTTTTGTAGGTTTTGTTGCATTTTTACTGAACTCATCTTCCAAATCGAGGATATGGTTCTTGAAGCACCAAATTACATCTGGATCTATAGCCTCCGAACCCTGAATATTCTTCGTGCATGTTCTATGCTCCTTGTATTGCAAGGTGTTCTTTCAAATACTTAATGTCTTGGTTTATTGTTGGCCTTTCTTGGGATAATACTGTAATCTGATCATTTATTACAGTATGCAGTTGTCTTTCCTTCATTGTAGCCTGTGTAAAACAACTTCACAATCAAGTACTTTGGAATAAACAATGATAAAAGTAACATTTTATATACCTTATTTGGGAATGACATTGCAGTTATTCCCTTTAGCACGTGCCTGCATAATTTGTAAACCACTAGGGACTGCAAATTTGATATTTTAATGTAAATAGTCACAAGTAACTTTGTACATTGGTTAAATTAACAATATATATTACATGACTAATTATAGAAAAATTGATATTGTTATACCTGTATATATTTTCTGTACATTAATTATATAAACTCAATCAGTGATGAAATTTAAATTTAAAAGTAAGCACAATTTGATTTGTTTGATACTAAGAGTGTGTCTTATTTTGTCAGTATTATGTCTTCATTGTTTCTAAAACAACCTATGATTAGACTGTTGTTATTTACAACTATGATGACAACTGGATGAAAAAAAAGGAAAACAAGCCAAGTGTTTCTGTAGAGATGTGCTATAGAGTATTTAATTTTACATAAATCAATGAGATTCAACAGAGAATTTAAATTTTCTTTACAAATTAAAAAATATGCATAATATTGAAAGAAAAAAAGATAAAGGTTAAGTAGATACTGTTGTATATCTTTTAAGAAAGAAGTTCCATTTACAAATTTAGAAATGCAGCACGAAAGACCCCTTAAAACAGCACTGCAGTGTTGTGCAAGGGTGTGAAAACTTGGAGCAGTGATATTTTATCACAAATGGGCACAAAACAATAGAACAGACTTACACTATGAACACTGAATACCTGTGTTTCATCACAAGCTCTTGCCATTGCAAAGCCTGAACTCCAGAAAGGAAGGGCATTAAAAAACAGATTTGAAAGGGAAGGTTGATGTGGTGAGGGCTGATGGTAGGACAGACAGATGACAAAGGGAGGTTTTGGCATTTTGGTGTAAGGGGCTTGCTGGTCAGCTGGTGAGGCAATTGTGGGATGCTAGTTGAGGATAATGGAAAGAGAGTAGGTGGTGGGAGCAATCAGCAAGGGAAAAAGTCCTGGAAATAGACGTAATATATTCAAGCTCTACATTAATGCCAAAATAGGCTTCAACTCCTTGACTAAAACCTACTTCAGTCTGTAAGGCAGACATAGCCTGTGAGCCACGGATACACAGAACAATTTTGGGCAAGTTACATTATATTCATTATTTCAGTACTACTCCACAGTTGCACAAAGAAACCAATTACTGCAACACTGCCAATAATGCACCATGGACCCTCTGGGACTTAATAGTCAGACTTGGGTTCAGCTTCTACCATATAATGTACAAACTGCTGTGTTATGCTGCAGAATTTCTTAACCATATGTTTCAACAGGAACTTTCAGAAACTAGATAAGGAGTTTGATTGAAATAAAAACTCAATCAAGAAAAGCTGTTTTATTGTTCCAGTCAAGTTCCAATCAAGCTCTTTGAAAATTCTGAAAGGAAAAGTCAACTAAACAAAAACAAGCAGATACATAGTTGGTCCTGATGTTACTATATCCTTGTTTACATAAGGACATATTCCTCTGTCATATAACTAATCATCAGTTTGAGTAGATGCTAAATGGCAGAATGTAACAGCACAAGATGGATAATTAAATATGCAATCTCTGAAAATAAAACTAATCATATTTAATATTAGAGGTTAAATTAGACAATAATGCTTATAGATGACACTTATAAATGTGAAGGCTAAATCTGAGTGTAAACAGTCTTGAGCTTATTCCATACCATTGTGAGAATTTTAAAATACAGTTTTGAAAACAATGGATTTAGTACTTGGATTTGGTGATGAATGAAGATGTCTGAAAAGGAAAACCAACCTTCATCTGAGAATGCCATTTACCTAATGTTTATGGATGAAGTAAATCTACATTTATTTGACTTTATTAATCTATAATGAGGGATATTCAAGAGTAGTCAGTCTTATGGCATGAGCACTTATAAATGGTATCATTTACTAGCAATGATAATTTGTTACCTCAAAATATTAGTTAATGTGTTACCTAAATTTCATGGGGGATACTTATTGTTAATATGTGGCAGGTAATCTGGTTTACTGAATCACCAGTTAGGAACCTGCCAGTCCACTCTAGTCAAGGAAAAATCATCTTTTTATATATTTTTGTGCAATTAAAATATCACACTGACAAAACTATCAGTCATGTAGAACTTGTAATTTCATTAATTTAGCTTTCAAAGCAAATTTACAGACTATTGGTCAATCTCATTTATCTGTTGTGCAAGCTGGCCAGTAGCATGAAGGCAGTGACCAAGTTGACGTTGGTAAATTAACATAAATTAACATGAATTTGAACATACACGTGTTCTCATTAACTTCAATCAAGTTGTATATTGTAAACACTAAATAGTAATGCTCTTTTGATAGCTTTTAATAATAACTGAAAATATTTTATTGAAAACTAATGGAATGAAAAGAACATCCTGAAACTGAAACAAAAGGAAAAAGAAAAATATAAGATATCACAATTAACAAGAGAAAGATCCTTCCTGGCTAATATATGTGACAGGAGGAAAATGTGGGGATGGATTAGCAAAGGTATTGCACCTTCCACCAAGATGAAGGCCTCTGGATATATTAAAGCAAAATGCGTCACAACAGAGTAAAACATAATCAGCAAAGTATCATATAATCCAAGGTTATTTCTTAATGACCTGACTCCAATTTCTCTAGGAACATTCATTTTCTGCTTCATGTCTCATTTATGAAAGATATTCAACTAAAATAGCCAGCTTACCTTCCTCGTTGGCTGCCTGGAAGAATTACGACCAAAGAATGAATGCTAAAGAAAAAAATAAAAACAAAAACAAAAACTGAAAATGAACAGGAAAGGAAATAGGGAAGAACAGACAGAAGACGAGAATTAAAGTGATATGAAGTATAACAGAAGTAAAATAATTGAAACAAAAATCACCTGCCATATCAAGCAGAGAGAAGAAACAGCAAAAAACATTAAAAAGTCCAATTTGTTATATTTGTCTAGATTTCTATTTCTATAATAGTTTCAAAAAGCAAAATGTACAATAGGATATTTAACAGCTTTCAATGGAAAAGAAACATGAATGGATTTAAATTGGTAAGGTGATATTACATGGAGATCTTATACAAGCATATAAAATTATGAAAGGGATAGATAAGATAGAGGCAGGAACGTTGTTTCCACTAGGGGATATAGCCTGAAGATTCAGGGGAGTAGATTTAGGATGGAGATGAGGAGGAACTGCTTTTCCCAAAGAGTGGTGAAACTGTGGAATTCTCTGCCCAATGAAGTAGTGGAGACTACCCCAGTAATTATATTTAAGGCAAGCTTGAATAGATCTTTGCATAGTAGGGGAATTAAGGGTTATGGGGAAAGGGCAGGTAGGTGGAGATGAGTCCATGGCCAGATCAGCCATGATCTTATTGAGTGGTGGAGCAGGCTCAACGGGCCAGATGGCCGACTCCTGCTCCTATTTCTTATGTTCTTATTTATAATATTTTTATGTTCTTATGTCTTCTGTGTATAGATTAAACATATTGCCTTTATGAAATAATTTCCAACAGATATTCTAACTGAGTAAAAAGTTAAATATTAAATCATCAATAATACTACATTAAGTACACTTTGAATAAGTTGATCTTACCTTTTCTTCTAGCTCTTTAACTTGTCTTTTCTGTACTTCAATTTTTTCTTCTAATTCTTTGATTCTCTGTAAGGTGAGGTGCTTATGTTAAGTTATAGTACAACAGTGTTTCAGTAGTGTATCTATTAATAATCTTACCGATACAGTACTGTGCAAAGATTTAAGGTATGTATGCTGTATATAGCTAGGGTGCCAAAGACTTTTACACAGTACTGTTAGAATTCTATGTTTTACACTGTACTGCTGCTGCAGAAACAAACAAATTAAATGACATGTGTGAGTGATGATAAACCTGATTCCGATAGGGGTCTCTATTGTGGACTGAAGGAGGGAAAGGAGCAGGTTAAAAGGAAAGTAGCAGAAAGCACCACAGAGACACTCTGTAATGATCAATAAACCAATTGTTTGGAATCAAATGACTTTGCCTGGTGTCTCAGGGCTGGATGTGTCTGCATCTGTGCCACCAATGCCACCTTTCTCATACCCCTCCCGCAGCACTCCACCCTGGCCATTCCCAACATTCTTTGCTTCCACTAGATTTGCAAACCCTCCCTCCACTCCATGTTGCCAAGTACAGTACTGTGCAGAAGTCTTAGGCACCATAGCTATATATATATATATTCCTAAGACTTTTGCACAATACTGTATAAAATAAAAATAAACTAATAAATTGATTATTTACACTCATTAATATCATTGTGGGATGATCAGTACAGGTCTAGGATATTTTCTATGGAAGAAATGTATGTACCATTAACAATAGATTGACACTACTTGGACACAGTTTTAGAACTGGCATTATATTGGTAGATTCTGTGTATATTAATATCTCTGTAGTAGGGAATGTTTTTCAATCCATCGTTTAAGCTAATGTATTGAAAATAACACTACTTTTAAAAACAGGAGATGTGAGAATATTATCCAACTGCACTAGACGTTTGTAATTTCTTAGTCATATTAATTCCCATGCAAAAGCACACGCTGGCAAAGAATCCCCATCACCATGTTGATGTCTTATTAACCTTTGAGACCCTTATTCTGAAATAAATTTCCATAAATGATTATTTTAACAGGTTCCTTAAATGTTAAGTGTTAAAAAAAATCTCAATCTAATGCAAATCCTAGTTAAAATAGCAGCCAGAATTCTAGCAACAGCATCTCAGTAATGGTTGCTTTTCTTTGGTTTTGTCCTTAAGCACATAACCCTGTTAGAAATGTAAAGAAATATACTCGAAGAGCTGATTTAAGACAGTAAAATGATGGCGAGGATGAGAGAATTCAACTGAGCATGATGGCAAACCCAGTTTCCATGGTAACCAATCACAGTGAAGGGGGGATTGCAATTAGTCCCTTTACAGATTTTATTAATTTTCAGGCATCATTTTGGACAGCAGCCATCTTTATTCCTTTGTTGATTAAATATGTATCTCTAGTACTTAAGGAATAAAATCTATTATGTTTTAGGCTTGTCTTGTTTTCTTTAATACTGCAAGCTATAATGATGTTTTTTTAAAGTGTACACGATGAATCTCCCTGAGACCAGATGTGTGATTCTAAATTAAATAAGGAAACTATAAAAGTGCCTTCGAGTTGTTCTGTCCTGTAAAATATTTTTAAAAAGCAGAAGGAAATTAATAACCTGAAAAACTCATTGTGATGAATCATGTTTAATATGGTCCTTCATGAGAGATGTACTCTGCTGATGCTTGCATTAGACTACCACAAATGAATGATCTAATCAGCTTCAGCTTCCCACTCTCAGCAACGGCTAGCAAGGTCTAGCATGGCCTCAAAGCAGTCAATGTTCTGCTAGGGCCATGTGCTAGGGCAGTGTGGAGGATCAGCAGGATCTTGGGGTCCGAGTCCATAGGACACTCAAAGCTGCTGTGCAGGTTGACTCTGTGGTTAAGAAGGCATACGGTGCATTGGTCTTCATCAATCGTGGGATTGAGTTTAAGAGCCGAGAGGTAACGTTGCAACTATATAGGACCCTGGTCAGACCCCACTTGGAGTACTGTGCTCAGTTCTGGCTGCCTCACTACAGGAAGGTCGTGGAACCATAGAAAGGGTGCAGAGGAGGTTTACAAGGGTGTTGCCTGGATTGGGCAGTATGCCTTACGAGAATAGGTTGAGTGAACTCGGGTTTTTCTCCTTGGAGTGACGGAGAATGAGAGGTGATCTGATAGAGGTGGACAAAATAATGAGAGACATTGATTGTGTGGATAGTCAGAGGCTTTTCCCCAGGACTAAAATGACTAGCACGAGAGGGCATAGTTTTAAGGTGCTTGGAAGTAGGTACAGAGGAGATGACAAGGTAAGTTTTTTATGCAGAGAGTGGTGAGTGCGTGGAAAGGGCTGCCGGCGGCGGTGGTGGAGGCAACGATAGCGTCTTGAAAGAGACTCCTGGATGGCTACATGGAGCTTAGAAAAATAGAGGGCTATGGGTAAAGCCTAGGTAGTTCTAAGGTGGGGACATGTTTAGCACAGCTTTGTGGGCTGAAGGGCCTGTATTGTGCTGTAGGTTTTCTATGTTTTCTATGTTTCTATGACAGCCCTTGCTAGGAGGAAAGGCTGGGGCAAAGCCTCCCTCCTGTAAAAATGTTCGGGGGGGGGGTGTATAAGAGCTTATAAATTTCTGTCGCACAGGAATATTTAAAAACTTTTAAAATTAACTTGAATTTAAAATCTTTTCTTTAAGTTAGCACAATGAAATACTAAAAGATAACTAAATACATTGAAACACAAAAAAAATGTGCATGATAAATAACTCATAGACATAGTCATACTTTATTGATCCTGGGGGAAATTGGTTAAACTGATCTTCCCATTACCTTCCTAGCCTCCATTCACTTGCTATGGAAGTTCTGGCCAGCATGAGACAGGAGAGCAGATGCCTTGCAAAACACCGGAGAATCCTCTGCTGGATTCCACATGGAATTTAGTGTGAGAGGGATGCTGCACTAAAATCTGTTCCAGGCTGTATTTCCCTGTGAACTGATGAATATCAATTGCTTCTGTTGGAAACATTGTCATGTCTAGTTTAACATGGTCCATTGTTCCTCATCTGGGCAGTTTGAGGGTAACTTCACTAGGCCCAAAATCACTTCAGGATAAGAGAAATGATTATACATAGAAAACCTACAGCACAATACAGGCCCAGCAGATCAGGCAGCATCTGTTAGAAATGATGAGTCGACGTTTCGGGCCGGAACCCTTCGTCAGAACTGAAGAATGAAAGATGGGGAAGGATTTGAAGAATGCTTGTAGCTTCAGTTGAAAGACCAGTAATTTGAAAGACTGAAGCTACAAGCATTCTTCAAATCCTTCCCCATCTTTCATTCTTCAGTCCTGATGAAGGGTTCCAGTCCGAAACGTCGACTCATCGTTTCTAACTGATGCTGCCCGACCTGCTGAGTTCATCCAGCATACTGAAAGTGTTGCTTTGATCACAGCATCTGCAGATTATTTTGTGTTTACAATACAGGTCCTTCAGCCCACAAAGTTGTGCTGAATATGTCCTTAACTTAGAAGTTACCTGGGGTTACCCATAGCCTTCTATTTTTCCAAGCTCCATGGACCTGTTCAGGAGTCTCTTAAAAGACCCTATCATATCTGCTTCCACCACCACCACCGGCAGCCCATCCCACACACTCACCACTCTCTGCGTAAAAAATTTACCCTTGGTATCTCCTCTGTACCTACTTCCAAGCACCTTCAAACTGTGCCCTCTTGTGCTAGCCATTTCAGCCCTGGGAAAAAGCCTCTGACTATCTACATGATCAATGCCTCTCATCACCTTATACAGGTGACCTCTTATCCTCCATCGCTCCAAGGAGAAAAGGCCGAGTTCATTCAACCTATTCTCATAAGGCATGCTCCCCATCCAGGCAACATCCTTGTAAATCTCCTCTGCACCCTTTATATGGCTTCCACATACTTCCTGTAGTGATGCGATAAGAACCGAGCACAGTACTCCAAGTGGGTTCTGACCAGGGCCCTATATAGCTGCAACATTACCCTTCAGCTCCTAAACTCAATCCCATGATCGATGAAGTCCAATGCACCATATGCTTTCTTAACCACAGAGTTAACCTGTGCAGCAGCTTTGAGTGTCCTATGGATTTGGACCCCAAGATCCCTCTGATCCTCCACACTGCCAAGAGTCTTACCATGAATACTATATTCTGCCATCATATTTGACCTACCAGAATTTGACCTACCTCACACTTATCTGGGTTGAACTCCATCTGAAACTTCTCAGCCAGTTTTGCATCCTATCAATGTCCCACTGTAACCTCTTACAGCCCTCCACACTATCCACTGTGTCATCAGCAAATTTACTAACCCACCCCTCCACTTCCTCATCCAAGTCATTTAAAAAAATCACGAAGAGTAGGGGTCCCATAACAGATCCCTGAGGCACACCACTGGTCACCGACCTCCATGCAAAATATGACCAGTCCACAACCACTCTTTGTCTTCTGTGGGCAAGCCAGTTCTGGATCCACAAAGCAACATCTCCTTGGATCCCATACCTCCTTACTTTCTCAATAAGCCTAGTATGGGGTACCTTGTCAAATGCCTTGCGGAAACCCATACACTCTACATCTACTTCTCTACCTTCATCAATGTGTTTAGTCACATTCACAAAAAATTCTACCAGGCTTGTAAGGCACGACCTGCCTTTGGCAAAGTCATGCTGACTATTCCTAACCATATTATACCTCTCTAAATGTTCATAAATCCTGCCTCTCAGGATCTTCTCCATCAACTTACCAACCACTGAAGTAAGACTCACTGATCTTAAACTTCCTTTGCTATCTCTACTCCCTTTCTTGAATAAGGGAACAACATCTGCAACCCTCCAATCCTCTGGAACCTCTTCGGTCCCCATTCATGATGCAAAGATCATTGCCAAAGGCTCAACAATCTCCTCCCTCGCCTCCCACAGTGGCCTGGGGTACATCTCGTCTGGTTCTGGTGACTTATCCAACTTGATGCTTTCCAAAAGCTCCAGCATATCCTCTTTCTTAATATGTACATGCTCAAGCTTTTCAGTCCGCTGTAAACCATACATGAAGCAAGACCGAAAATGTAGGGAGCAATTTTCATTGGGAACAAATATTAGGTGTCAAATATAGAAAGACAAGTCTATGCCAGTAGTCAGTGCAATCTCATTATGAAATTCTACAAGTTACTTTGCAATTTGAACTTTCAAATACGGTAACAAATGCAAACTCTGCAGGTATCTGCTGTTCAGAAGTTTAACCACATGATTCATTATTAAAGCAATTCTTTAAAACAATTTCTCATTATTTGTGGGTCACCTGATGAGGTGCTGGTACTACTGTGGTACACTTTCAGCATACCCAGAAAGGGTCTACATCAATTTCAAGACAATGATGGGCACCATCAAATACAAATAAAATTGGTTGGCGTTGCACTGAGTACGATACACTGAACAGGGATGAGAATTCTGCACGTGGAGGAAATATACTTAAACATAGAAACATAGAAAATAGGTGCAGGAGTAGGCCATTCGGCCCTTCGAGCCTGCACCGCCATTTATTATGATCATGGCTGATCATCCAACTCAGAACCCTGTACCAGCCTTCCCTCCATACCCCCTGCTCCCCGTAGCCACAAGGACCATATCTAACTCCCTCTTAAATATAGCCAATGAACTGGCCTCAACTGTTTCCTGTGGCAGAGAATTCCACAGATTCACCACTCTCTGTGTGAAGAAGTTTTTTCCTAATCTTGGTCCTAAAAGGCTTCCCCTTTATCCTCAAACTGTGACCCCTTGTTCTGGACTTCCCCAACATCGGGAACAATCTTCCTGCATCTAGCCTGTCCAATCCTTTTAGGATTTTATACGTTTCAATCAGATCCTCCCTCAATCTTCTAAATTCCAATGAGTACAAGCCCAGTTCATCCAGTTTTTCTTCATATGAAAGTCCTGCCATCCCAGGAATCAATCTGGTGAACCTTCTTTGTACTCCCTCTATGGCAAGGATGTCTTTCCTCAGATTAGGGGACCAAAACTGCACACAATACTCCAGGTGTGGTCTCACCAAGGCCTTGTACAACTGCAGTAGTACCTCCCTGCTCCTGTACTCAAATCCTCTCGCTATAAATGCCAGCGTACCATTCGCCTTTTTCACCGCCTGCTGTACCTGCATGCCCACTTTCAATGACTGGTGTATAATGACACCCAGGTCTCGTTGCACCTCCCCTTTTCCTAATCGGCCACCATTCAGATAATAGTCTGTTTTCCTATTTTTGCTACCAAAGTGGATAACTTGACATTTATCCACATTAAATTGCATCTGCCATAAATTTGCCCACTCACCACTACTTAAGAATGATGGAATTATACATGGCAGCTTGCATTTCACATATGGATCATTTTAACTTCTTTTATATTAGGTGCATTTCTTTCAGCAAGTGCACAGCATGCGAGAGCAAGCCAAAGTCCCTGTGTAGGAAAAAGGGAGAAAGTTCTCACAGGGCAAAACAAAATGTCTGAATCTGGTGCTGCAGAATCTGACAGATTATTCCTGCGAGGAAGATAATTAATGTACCTGGAGGATGTCTTTGTCCTTCTCTATGGCTACCCCCAATGTATGCAATATTTTGGTAAGTTGCCCACACAAGTCCTGGAAAACACTAGAAGCTCAATTCAACATTTTTGCATAAGGATCCTTTGTTTTGCAGGATGAGTACCTCATCCATTCTCATTTTTTAAAATCTGGAAGTGTGCAAGTGACCAGGACCTTTTATACATTCTCATTAGGAAAGGGGTTTTCTTCCCACCAGGTCAAGGATGACCTGGCTCAAAGTGCATTTGAGCATTGTTACCTGTTGGGTAACAAAAACTAGAAAGCTGGAATAACTCAGTGGGTCAGGTAGCATTTGTGCAGGGAGAAGGTGTGAATTGACGTCTGGGCAAAGACTCTGAATCAGGATTGAGAGCAAAGAGGAAAGGTGGAAGAGGGGATGGGTTAGAAGCCGTAGGTGAAAGGTGGTCTTCTAGGTCTGTGCTTGTAATGTGGCCTGCACTACACTGGTGAAACCAAGCGTAGACCATGTGACCACTTTGTAGAGTACCTACTCTCTGACTGCAATAGCCATCTTGACCTTCTAATTACATGACTCTCACTCTGGCCTGTCCACCTTTCATCTTCTCCATTGCTATGGTGAAGTGAGGCCAAAGGTAAATTGAAAGAACAAAATCTTCTCTTCAGCTTGGGCAGTCTGCAATCCAGTCAGATGAGGATTGTATTTTCCCAGTTCAGGTAACCCATGTCCTTAGTGCTCCCCTCCCACGCACACCTAAACATCCACTTGGTTTTCTTGTCCTTTTGTTCATTTATCCCATTCTCCTCTTCTCCCACATGGTTCCATTTGTTGGTTATCCTCACCCAAGTAGCTCCATCTACGACGTACCAGCCTCTGTCTCACTTTTCTCTATTCTTTCCCACCTTGCTCCATCTGCGACCATCCTTTCTCCATCAGATTGGGACTGATGCATGGTTTTGACTTGAAGAATTGAAGAATACACTTCTGAATGCTATTTGCTACTTTTTTTTTGAACATTGAGTCTTTGACAGTCTTTATTTTCAATGGGTTCTATTGGGCTTCTTTGTTTTGCGGCTGCCTGTAAAGAGACAAATCTCAAGTTGTATATGGTGGGTTGATAATAAATGTGCTTTGAACTTTGGATTCCTTTCCGCTCACAGAAGCTGCTTAATCTGTTGAGGTCCTCTGGCAGATTGTTGCAGAAGATTCCAGCCTCTTCTGTCTTTTGTGCAATTCTGCTGCAAATATTAATTCAAGCTCTGGCTCAGGATGACATGTAGCATGCTTTGTCACTCTAAACCCACAATGTAGAGAATATTTACAGACCATTGTTTAGCCTGAATGAATGTTGGTTGGTATGGGGAACAGATAACTAATTTCTTACCTGTTGGGCATGATGGACAAGTTCCATCCTCTCCCTCAGGATTTGTGCGTCACGTTCTCGGAGCTCGCTCATGACCTGCCGCTTCCATTGTTCCACTGCTTCTTTCAGCTTGTCCTGTTCATCTTCTGACAAAACCTCCGACATTTTTGCTCCTGCTTCTTGCTGCAATGCATCATATAACATGGCTTCCAGCTCCAGAATCCGCTATTGTGAGACAAACATACGTGTTGCTCAAGAGCATAAAGCACTGCAGTTACAAAGCTGACCCTCATTCCTAGTGCTGAGGTACCTTGTGTTTTCTCAAACAGCCTCAACTTCATGGGGAAATACCGGCAGTTTCTGCATACGTTGCTGAGAGACCCCATGTAACAGAATTTAATTTTGGTATTCTTACATTTATGCAGCTGTAGTTAGCTGTTCACAATAGTTTCCTGGCTGTGCTCGGATGCTGAATTTTTTGAGGATTCCAGTGAAGCAGGGCAAAGCCATGACAATGAACCCCACTTGTAATGAGGATGTGCTATTGTTCCAGTTTAGAGTTGGCATGGGGCCATCTTCCATATTTTCTTACAATGAAGGGGGATGGCAAAAAGGGATGTAAGCAAATATCAGTTCAATTAAACTTTTCCTAAACTAGTTTGAGTTTATTTAACTTCTTAAATGTTTGAGTTGCATTTTTAAACTTTTTTTAAAAAACATTATCATTAGTTTAAATACCTTTTAATTGATCTTATTTTTTTCAAGGTCAAAAACCTTAGATAATCAATATTTTTCACAGTTGCCAAAACTAGATGATGATATTTAGTTGCTTCTTATCAACTGTTGCACAGGCAAGCCGCTGGTCTGTAAATCATAGGCTAATATTCTTCTAAAATGTAGACCTGCAAGTGAGAAATTGTTAAATATATGACTTTAGTTGTAGAGAATTGAATTGGTGCTGTCATTAAATTGAATTGGCACCATGGTAGTGTGATGGTTAGCTTGACACTATTAAAGCTCAGGGTGTTCCAAAATTTGGATTTCAGTTCCGGTGCCGTTCTGTAGGAGACTCTGTACATCCTCCTTGTGGACTGCATGGGTTTTCTCCGGGTCCTCCAATTTCCTCCCACAGTCCAAAAACATACCAGGTAGATTAATTGGTCATTGTAAATTGTCCCGTGATTAGATTGGGTTAATTGGGTTTGTCAGTGGATGCAGGGGTGACATAACTCGAAGGGTCAGAAGGGCCTGCTTTGCACTGTATCATTAAATAAATAAAATTAAAGAACTGATATTTGTTATTGCATGTTGTAGCTCAATACAGAAAATGCTGAAAAGCACTTAGTAGCTCAGGAATCATCTGTGGAAATAGAAACAATATTAAATTTTCTTTTATGACCTTCTGTCAGAACTGAGAAAGAGAGGAAGCAAGTTAGTTTGAGGTTGCAGACAGGCAGTGGAAAGGGTAGAAAAGAGAAAAGGAATCTCTGATATGGTGAGAAGAGTGCTGTTGGAAAGTGAGGAACCCTATTCTTTTTAATTCCTTGAGTAGAAGAAGTGAGATTAGAGGTGTGAGAATTTAATGAGATGTAGTAAAGGGGAAGTCACAGTTTAGGAAGAAGGGAGGTATGTTGAACATCTCAATATCATAGCAAGTATGACAGAGACAGAGGTACTGGGAGAATGGAATGCTGTCCTTATTGCAGGCAGATTGGGAGGAAGGAAGAGTGGAGTCAAGGGAGTCAGTAGGTTTGGAAAAGGTGTTTGTTGTAAACCTACCTCCTGAAACAGAGACAGAGTCATAGAGCAATACAGCATGGATACTGGCCTTGTGGTCTAATGAGTCCATGCCAACCACACTGCCTACCCCACAAGTCCCAACTTCCTGTGTTTGGCCCATATGCCCACTTTGCTGCTGCTGTTACAGTGTGGTCCGGAATCTCCGGAGGAGAAGGCCCCGAATCCTCAGCTTTGCTTGTTTCAGCGGCCGTGCGAGGTCAAAGGCGCTCGGGAGACTGTATCGGAGGGGCTGGTCGGAGGCTCGAAGTTTTTGGACGGACAGACTCAGTGTCGGCTGCTTCCAAGGCATCAGCAGTTGTCGGGTGCCTGGAGGTTTATGGCAGGGACCCTTTTGCCGCCTGCTATCGGGGACTTGGGGGTCGATCGACTAGGAACTTTGAGACTTTTTTTTTACCATGCCCATGTTCTGTTCTTTATCAAATTATGGTATTGTTTTGCACTGCTGTAACTATATGTTATAATTATGTGGTTCTGTCAGTGGTAGTCTTTGGTTTGTCCTGTTTTTCTGTGATATCACTCTGGAGGAACATTGTATCATTTCTGAATGCATGCATGCATTTCTAAATGACAATAAATTAGGACTGAGTGTTCTCATAATCTAATCTAATCATTCTAAGCCCCGCCCCACCATGTGTCTGACCAAGTGAGTCTTAAATGATATTATTTTACCTGCCTCAACCAGCTTGTCCCATATACTCACCACCCTCTGTGTGAAAAAAGTTTCCCTCAGGTCCCTTTTATGTCTTTCCCCTCTCACCCTAAATCTATGTCCCAAAGTGGAAAGGAAGAGTAACAGATAGAAGAGGTGAAGATGAGAGCAGGTAGAACTTGATAGGACAGGTAAATATTTTTTGAGTTCTGTATAAATGCAGAAAGCAACACCATCTCAGTCAATGTAGCAGAAAAGAGAGGCATGAGTGAGGTGAAGACTATTCCATGTATCCCTTAAAGAGAAAGGAGCGGCTTGGCCCATGTGAGTTCCCATAGCTACACGTTGGATCTGTAATACATGAGTTCATTATGAGAGGAAGTTCAGCCAGGCAAAGGACTAGTAAATGGTAAAGCTGGGCTGGTTGGGATGAAACAGGGAAGTATCAAAAGGCAGAAAGCATCAAAGGTGTCATGGATGTATAAAGGGACTGGATCAGGGGTCTGAACGTTCTGAAGTTTTCTTTAACAATTAGCTTTTCTTTACAATGAACATAATGTATAATTCTTCTCTGCTCCATTCCATACCAGAACGGTCTGAGGGCCTTCCACTGCTTTCTTGAGATTTTTGACCTGAAAATGCATTTCTGTCTCTCTTTCCACAGTTTCTGCTTGACTTATATTTTCTGTTTTTATTTTAAATTTCCATTTTGTTTTATTTTCCTTGCATTTTACGTCTCTATGGCTAAGAAGTTTCTAATTAAAGGTGAACATTGACCAGTGTACTGTACAATTTTCAATACTTTCCAGTCACTTCAGTATGGGCCTAGCAGGGTAAAATATTTGATCATTCAGTATTGTGTTTGGTAAAATCTGACAGAGACCATTCTACTAATTTGTCACTTTTCTGACAACTTAGACCGATAAAAGAGTTTAATTATCTTAAAAGTATTTTTTTTATACAACTGTCAGGATCATTCAAGCTTATCTCATTGCGAAAAGAGTGGTATCATGATCGCAGTATATCACAATATACCTTGACCAAGTGAGGAGAAATAATGCCTGTAGACAGAAAGGGTAGAGACATAGAAAATTTACAGAATGCTAGGAAGGCTTTTTGTCCATTATGATTGTGTCAGTTGAAAATGAGCTGTCCAATCTAAATCCATCTTCAGTATTTGATCAATAGCCCCACAAGTCATTATTTTTCATATAGATGTCCCAGCACTTTTTAAATGTGGCCAAGGATTCTGCCTCCACCATGCTTTCAAGAATGAAGTTTCAGACCTCGATCATTTACTGGGTGAAGCAAATGTTTCGCATCGACCCTTTCATATCACAATCGATAAAAAAAAATTTACTGTATTTTCACATCTTGGTATTGCCAACAAGATCAGCAGTTATCGTGTCATCCTAAATGATCATGGGAAGATTATGACAATCCACAGGCTTGAATCACTCCTGACTTTCTGATGATGGTCCTCCCACAGTTGAATTGAGTTGAATTGAGTTTATTTCTTACATGCTTCACATACATGAGGAGTAAAAACCTTCATGTCTCTGTCTGAATGTGCAATGGACAAATTATAGTAATTTGTAATAAATAGTTTGTACAGTAAGATACACAACAGAACAGTCAATATAGCTTAGAAATACAATTGTGTCAGCGTGAATTAATCAGTCTGATGGCCTGGTGGAAGAAGCTGTCCCGGAGCCTGTTGGTCCTGGCTTTAATGCTGCGGTACCATTTCCCAGATGGTAGCAGCTGGAAAAGTCTGTGGTTGGGATAACTCAGGTCCCCAATGATCCTTTGGGCACCTGTCCCTCTAAATGTCCTGAATAGTGGGAAGTTCACATTCACAAATGCATTGGGCTGTCCGCATCACTCTCTGCAGAGTGTGGTGCCTGTGACAATGAAGGATCTCAGATAGGTTATCAAGTTGGGATAGCGTATGACGTTGAGGGGAACATGCTGATACTGGAGTTCTCATGTGCCTTTACAAAGTCCATTAGGGAACAGGACTCCTTTGCAATTAGCAAATATTAAAAAAAATATATATGCCCTCTTAATTAAGAGTGAAGTTTTACTGAAAAGAAAACTGTACCTTATGAGCCTGATCCATAGCTTGTTTTCTATAGTCCAATTCTTCATCCAAGTAGCCCTTCTGTTTACTGAACAGCTCCTGTAAACAAAGAGCTAATTAAGGAACTTTAAAATCTCTTACATATTATCTTTAAAGTCATTATTATCAAATGTAATTAATGCATACCTTTTCATTTTCAATGTCATTCATCTTTTGCTGGAGAGCAGATTCTGTCACCTCAATTTGTTGTAGCCACTGGAAGTTGGATGAAACATAATTGGGCACAGAAAGAGGACAAAACAAATGAGGCTTATTTTTCTAACTCAGTTAACCATCCTTCTACTCAGTGCAAGCAACCATTTGAAATTAAAGCTTAGTTTTACATTTTACTCTCTTCTCTGTAACTTCCTTGTTATCTAAGTGCAATACACATGCAAATTAATAATGAATTCTTGTCCCATTCAATGTTCTTATCCCTTTGGTGTCCGGGAGGATTGTTACTAGTTTGTTTCATGTTAACCAGTGCAATAAAGAAAAATAAATGTTACCTTTTCTGCCAATGTCAAAACTGTTCGGGCCTGAATCACAACCACTTGTTCCTCATTGGTCAAATTCTAATTGATAAGTAAATAGATAGATAGCAAATTAAAAATGAAACATTCTAGTATTTTTGATTTATATATTGCATGCTTGTTTGCTTATACCACGCTAACCCCCTGCGTGTATCGTCTCCTCAGGTACTGAGTTATGCAGCCCATCTGGGTCTGGGACATACATGCATGTCACCCTCAGACTAAATTACATTCCCACATCCGTTGAAAGTAATGTGGAAGATGTAAGAAGCCCTGTGGAAATGGATAAGGTGGATCTCCAATTATGCACAAAATGTCTGATTTGAATCATTGGAAATATGACAAAAGTATTTTTAGATACAATGAGGGTGTAAAAACAAGCTTCTGTCTCGATGATTAATTGCCTTTAATAACTTGATCCTTAATCATCTGGTGTTGAAGATTAAGTTCAGTAATTTATGAGATTATATGAGATAATGTCTGCATGAGATTGGGCTTAGCGATTAATGAGGTTGTGTAACTTTGCCAGTATCTCCAAACATATTAAGACAGAGAACCAAATGGGGTGATCAGAGAGCCTCTATAAATTGCATTCATATCTAGCTTCTGTTTGCAAGCAATGCACCCTTATCTAAGTCAATGCTTAGCTATCTCAGTTATTTGAAAATGCTTTAAATATAAATTCCATGATGAAATTGAAAATAATTCATGTACTTCTCAGTGTCTCCTTAAAAATATCACTTCCTGACTTTGAAAAGAGCACTTAGCTAAATCTATGGCATTCTGTAGTGTGAGGTTCAAACTGTGGTAGATGTATCCTGGGAGGAAGACTCTATGTATATAGGTTGTATAGTCCAGTAATTTAGAAGGATGGATAAAACTTTTCTTTTATTCATCCTTGCACTTTCCACACTTACAAGCTTGCATAATATAAAGGTAAATAGCCATGATGAGAAAAGCAACATACACTTACGGCGTTATCTCCTAAAATATCCAGTTTTTTCATAAGATCTGCTATCGTAATGTCCTGACAAAACATGGGAAAAATTTAAGAAGATGTATTTACCAAATTGCATTAGCATAGTCATCTGTGACAATTAAAATGAATAAAACTATGTTTATTAGAGAAATTCAGCAACAGAGGGTACTTACTGTCACTCCTTCTGCCTCGCAGTAGACCTGAAGTGGACTTGTCTCCTCTGGAAATGGGATGTGATGAAAATTGATAGCTGGTGAGCGCCGTTCTCGTTCCTGAAAGATGAATTTTCATTTGAGGTAAAATGCGCATCTGATGATTTTCATTCAAAGTTTATAACATTTCAATTAGTACAATAAAATTAATATTCAGAAATATTTAACAAGGTTAATAACTTAAGAAATAGATTTGAGATAACAGTTTAAGAAATACCAGTGTCCTCAGAATAACTTCTCATTAGATAAGAGGGAGAGTTCAACAGTTATTTTAAAAGAACTGTAATGGAAATGTAACTATAATGTGATCTGTAGGCTTGCAAAACAAAAATGTGTTCATGTCCTCTCTGTATCAATGACGTTAAATAGTTTGTGAAGATTGCCTTAATTTGGTATCCATGGTCAAATTGTAATGATGCTGTAAAGCAGGGGTCCACAAATTTCTTGATTAATTGTAGGGCTCCATGGCATAAAAAAGGTTGGGGACCACTTCTTTAAAAGGATAGGTAAACAGAATATATCCTCATGAATATTATCAGACTATGCAATAACCAAAGAAATTCTCCTCTTATAGCTCAACGTTAGTACATTCATTTTGACCAAAGAAAATGGAAATGATTAAAAGATACTTCTGTTCCTCTTACTTCAAGTTCCAATATGCGAAACTCTAAAAGCTCATTTTGGTCCTTTGCGTCCTGTACCTCATGCTTAAGGCGATTTTCTTCAGCCTCCATTTGCCGAATCTATGACAGTGCAGACAAGATTCATTTAAATCTTACTTCTGGATATTGCAATGAGGGTGCCTTAGACTAAAATCAGGCTACAGGAAAAATAGAAACTATAGTTAATGGCAGAACATTTTCTTGTTCTAACTGTACTCTGTACAAAGAAAATACCTTTTCTAGTAATTCTTGGTTCCAACGACAGAGAGCTTGTTTCTCCTCGATCCATTTCATATCCTACATAATATAATGATAATCTTATTATGATTGCAGGTAAATAGCATTTAATATAAAGGTGCAGTTACCCCACTACAATAAACGTGTATCAAAATAAAAAAAAACAATAGTTGCTTTCTCTTCTGTTTCTAGTTCGGATTTTCTAATGTCTCCATCTTCAACATTTTGCTTCTCATTCTCATCTGCAATCATATTCCTCCACAGATGATCACTTTTGATACTTCTGTAAATGAGATCCAAATTTTATTTTACCACCAACTCTGAATTCCAAGTGTTTTCAAACTTCTTGCCTTCAGTTTGCTGATCTTAATTAGATCACATTTTATGCACTAACCATTTAATTGGTGAATTAGCAGCTGAGTTCATATTTTAGGTAAAGACAAATATTTCATGCCAGGCTGCCTTGTAGGCTTCAGACAAAATTTCTTGAAAGGTACACTCTAAAGTTCAAAGTTCAAAATAAATCTATTATCTAAATACGTACTGTATACAGTATGTCACCTTTTAACACCTTGAGACCCATTTTCTTGCAGGCATTCACTCTGATACATTGGTGGGATCATTTTTCTTTCGTCCCCATGTTTGAAATTGCTTGCCTATGCTCATACTTACTGTAACTGGGCCAGAAGCAGGCAGCCTCTACATTCCTAAGCCTATAGGTGTCTCAGTTGCAACAGGGCCTCAGATGTTAACCCTGAAATAACTTCAACGGACTTTGACAACCGGAAAAGTTGGTGTGGAGTTTTCATCTCTGTGAAACCTGTCATTGATTTTAGTAGCTTTTAAATGTGTCTCTGTCATTCAGACTTACTGAAAAGCTTTCAAATTGAAGTAAATAATTCAAAGGCATTTTTCGAAAGAAGTGAGGTTGGGGGTTACTAACATAAAAAGACATATACGCTGTAAGTAAACTAAAGCAAAATAATTTTTAAAACTGTAACTTTGCTCCTTTAGCATATGTTCTACAATTCCACAGAAATCTTCTGCCAGAAATGGATTTACTGCTGTAAAACTGGCCCTCCGAGTCCATTAGTGAGTCATGCTTCTCACAGGAGGTAGGACTTAATTCACACTAAAATCGGCTGAGTGTGGCCTTTTGTATCAGAACCATCAGATACAAACATTAGGATCAGGGATCAATAAATACAACGTATGTGGCAATTGCATGCACATTGAATCACCTGAGAAGGAAGTGTACAAGTCTGTTACAGTGTAAGAGCATGGACTTACTTATTTTACGAATGTAAGCATCTTTCACATAAATCTTATTTGTAGAGATTGTTTTCTGGTCCTGGGAACTTGTGGCTTACCATCTACAAGTGGCATTTTCACTTGTCTGGAACACTGAGGCATGGATTGATGTTGAACAATGGTGGATGGACAAGGCTGGTTTGATTGTTTCCAGCTAGCCTCCTCTTGCTTGCCTGTGTCATTTTATTCCACCTTTCATGCCTTGGATTTTCATCTCGTTTCCAGGATCGATTGGCATTGGTGGAGGCGGGGAAGGAAGTGTCCGGCTTTTAGGTGAGTGGGCTGACAGCAATATTTGGGTTTCCTGGTCAACGTTGTGCACCACCTCTCTTGTTTGCCTGTGTCATTTCTCCTTTCACGCCTTGCCTTCTTCAGCTAATTTTCAGTGACCTTCATGTCTACCCTTCACTGCCCCACAATGTTATGCAAAGAACAGCTCACCATCACCACAGCGGACTCCTGAAGGATTCGTCAAACTTGACTTCCCAGATTGCAGGTATGGCTATCGTCAGGGGTGAGTGCTGCATCATAGCCTGAGAGTGGAAAATGTACCTGTGCTCAGCTCCATTATTCTGATTTTATGACCTTCTGAAGGATACGGTGAATGTGGCTTTTTGAGACTGCAGGTATGGCTATTGCTGGGTGTGAATGTTGTGTCAAGGCTTGAGATTGGAAGATATAACCATGCTCAGCTCTGTCTCTGTGATTTTATGACCTCCTGAAGGATATGGTGAACTTGGCTCTTGAGGATACAGGTTTGGCAATCACCTGGGGCGGATGCTGCGTTTGGGCCTGAGGTTGTAAATTGTACGCATGTTCAGCTCCATTATTCCACTTGGATTAAAGAATCGAGCAAGATTAAAGCAGAGCAGAAAATGATTCAGTGTTCCTTGTCGTGTTAACCAAAATCCCCCACCTGAGCTCGTCCTGTCTGCCTGGGTTTGAGAACAGTTTTTACCCTGCAGCCATCAGGCTCCTGGGCTGGCTTCACTCACCTCAGCTATGAAATGACTCAACAGCCTGTAGACTCACATTTGGGACTCTAGGTATTATTTGTTTACTGTTTTTTTAACTATTGGCATGGTTTGACATCTTTGCACATTCGATGTTTATTGGTCCTTGTTGGATGTGGTTTTTCATGGATTCTACTGTGTTTCTTTGTTTGTGGATGCCTGCAAGAAGAAGGCTGCAAATGGCATACATAATTTGATAATAAATTTGAACTTTGAACTTCAACCTTGGGGTACCTCATATTGCAGGATGCCTCCTGATTGGTCATTGGCTTCTTCAGTGAGACTCTGGTTGTTAACTAGCATAAGGTCACATCACATACAGCCTCAGTGGGTGGGTTCTTTATGGGTGCTATCGCCCATATTTTAAAAGTACTTCCCTATTTTCTGAGCCACCAGCTGTTGCTGCTACTTGGCATGTTAGAACTCAGTAGATCAGGCAGCATCTATGGAGAGAAATGAAGAGTTCTCTTCATCATCAGGACTATCAACTCTTTAGTCCTCTCCATATAACCTGCTGCTTTATCTGCTGAGTTCCTCCAGCTTTTTGTGCGCTACTCTGGATTTCCAGCGTCTGCAGAATCTTCTGCGTTTATACAATATGTACTGATGCATTCGCCTCTTAGTTTAATTTGTCATCATGTTTGGCATTAACATCTTGTACCGAAGAGCCTCTTCCTGTGTTGTACTGTTCTATGTTAACTTTCTCTCAATTCAATCTGCTCTAACCTCACTCTGGTTTCTTAGGCTAGTTGCAGAAAGATCCTGAGGCTTGTCTTTATTGAATTACAGCCCCAAAATTATTGATTTGATTTTTAATGACAAATTGCCACTTGGAGATTGCTAGCCTGCTTCCTATTCATTTCCCAGTAAACCTTGTGCTCATTACTGGTTTTACACAGAAATTCTAGTGGAGAATCTCTTTTACCAAATAATTTCCACACCCCCACATCCACCCCCTGATCCAACCCATTCAAAACTGTAGGAAATAAAATAGTTTTTTAAAATCACTCATGATGTTATGCATCGGGCAGTTATCTTTTACCTGCCCTTGTTGTGCAAGAGCCTTTTCCAGGTCTTCAATTTTAGCTTGAAATCGGAGATTTTCTGCTTGCAGTTGCTCACGAGTCTAGAATGAGAAAATAAAGAGGAAAGGGGCTAAGAATATCATTGCATTCTAGTTACTTTTCAATAGAGTACTTTTATCAAGCTCTGCTGGCTTCACCTGGAGAGTTAGATCAGCCCTCCCAACCACTAACCGGTAACTCAGTGTCATAACATGATCATACTGATTCCTTCATGTCACACAACAGACATTGTTTTTTTCCTTGTTCTTTAATAATATTCAGTTAAATTTTGAACCCATACCCATCCAAACCTGCAAATCTCAATCTGTTCTCCATCCATATTTCATTATTTATGCAACACACCGTAGCCATTCTCCCAATCAGCTATATCCTCCTCTGTCCTCATTCCCCACAAAAAAACCCTCAAGTTTCCACGGACTTTACACATTTCCTGCTCACCTCATTCCTCACAAAATCCATACCTTCTTATCCATTAAAGCCATTATTTTCCAAAACATATTAAAAATTAAAACAATAGAGGTGAAAAAGTATTCATGTGTTGCAACACATTAGTCATATCACTAAATACTAAAATACTTCTATAGCTTAAAGTCAAATCAGTACAAGCCCTAATGGTATCTAATATCATGTGGCCTTTTATTTATTCAACACATAACAGCACAAAACTAAATACTCACAGAAAAACAGTTAAGTAAAAATGATATGGATTTGTCTCCAATGGACCAGGTGAGTCTAATGATGCAGGTAAGCCCTTCTGTGTTTTAGTGTTTATTGGTGCATGGAAATTTCCAGCAATTTCTCTTTTTTTCATATTTCCAGCATCTGCATCACTTTATTTCTGTATTATCTCAATCATTACCTTGACTTCCCTTTCAGCATCTAATGTTCCACCAACTTGTTCCTGTAGCAATGCATACGCCCTCTGCAGAGCCTGGTACTCCATGGTCAGTTGACGAAAGCGGAGCTCTGTCTCTTCTTTTGCCATTCCCTAAACATAACAAGCAAGGAACGCAATTAGATAGTACATCTGTCATTCCAGTCGTATGACATGCTTACATTTTGGGTAATGAATTTTATGTTGCTGCATTCAGGCAAATCAGGCCAAGCCCTAAACGAGAATGCCCTAATTTTTCAGCAAGTACAAAACTATTGAACTCCAAAATGCTGAAAAACTGACTTGACCATGATAATTTGATTCTTTTCCCCATGTATGTTTCATGCAAGATATTAAATTCACAGAGCCTTCTATCAAGGGCAGGAATAGTACACAGCAACCAGTTTAATCCAGACAGTAGACCAGTCTGAGTTAAGATGCTTCTGGCATGGAAAAGATGCATCATCCTACAACACTACCATGTCAATCAAAGGCACTACCTTCCCTATGGCATTGTCAAAGGTATTGTTATCAGCACATCACTCAATCTTATCCTGATTTGATTTGCAAGAGCAACAGTCCAATCAGGAAGCTTAAAATACCTCTTTTGGCATTTGTGATTATATATCACTATTTACATATAAGAACACCATAAATGTACACAATTGTTTTCATCATAGATCAGAAACCAAACTGTAGAGTATATCTCAACTTTGTAATAACGTAAAATATTGAGGAATAATAACTCTCCTAATTTCTATTTACATGGTTGCATATTCACTAACTTGCCTTTCATGCCTTTGTAAAGAGTCAAGATATATCTTAATGTCCACATGCAAAAACAAAGATTTTTTATTGCAAAAGCATATTAATCTATAGGGCTCTCCTGAGTAAAACAGGCACTCAGTAGTTTACTACGTTGAAGGTTAAAATGTTGTGGCAAGAACTAATGAAATCAAAGAAAACAGGACAATGAACAGTGAACTAGTGAGTGATTCAAAACCCAGCTGATGAATGAGAATCACGCATTAGAAGTATTCCTACCACCAAACAGCAGAGTCTGGCAGGAAGTGGAATTGAACTCACTTTACCTGACAAAAAGAAAAGGGTAAAGAAGTGAGGCTGGAACTCAAAACCATTGATTTCTAATGAACCCAGATGGAAAAGATTCAGCCTTACCAGCACATTGACGATTCTCTGGGAAGTACACTGCTATAGAGCCACACTGTGGAAAATTCTGAATACTACACTTCGAATTCCTGTCAATGATTGGCCTACAACCTGGCAGCATCCTCTCATGACAAGCTGTGAATGATCCCGGTAACAAAATGAGTAAACCCTGGCTACATACTTCTTTCAATTTTTGGCACGTTTGCACCATCTATACAATACCTACCGTGCACACATTTGCTCTCAGGTAGGCCACTGGAAAATCGAACAGACAGTTGTGAGGGTGGGGCAGCAGTTGGAAAGTTGGAAAGATTTAGGGAGTAACGTTGGGAGCGTGGACCGTGGGGGTGCTGGTAACCACCAGAAGAGAAGAAGAATGAGGTAATCTGTTTGAAATTTCCAGTTTCACTACCTTCTCTAAGTTTATAATTCATGTTTAGTAATAGGATATTCAAAATGTACCGGCGGTTTCAAGATATTTTTTCTTTGAACATTTCAGAAATATGAAAATAAATGATGAGAGAAATCAGAGTTACAAAGAAAAATCACATGATTGTTCAAAACTATTCAACTCATTAAGCACCTTTCAAATAGCTTATTTGAACGTAAAGCTGTTCATTTTAAGTACTTGATTAAAGCTGGTTATAATCCATTAAAAGCCTTTTTCATCAATGAAAAGATGAACCTATTTTCTGTCACCTCATCAAGATCATCTTCAGGCGTACAAGGGGTTCGATCTGTCTTGTCTGTTTGGTATGAAATGGATGAACCATCAGAATCAAGTGATGCTTCTTCATCATACCCAAAAAATGTTTCCACCACTGGCTTCTGTAAGTAAAATAAGTAAAACTTAACATATGCATCATGTGGAAAGGTATTTCAGTACCAAATGAAACTATGCTCAATACATTGGTGTGTTGTACTTAAGGTTTATATTCACAGAGGCTACTGGGCATCTCCTTAGTTGCCTTTGAAGTTCTGGAGATCCACTGAATAAGCCTTCATCAGATCTTCCGATGGAAATAATTCAGTAAAATTTGGAAGCCTTGTACTCTGATAAAAACGTCTTCCAATCATTCAATGTAGATTTATATGACAAAGCAGGCTACAATGAAAAGATCTGTGCAAGTACACAAACATCTGTTTCACAATTAAAATTAGTAATATATTGTAGATTAAAATTTTGCTGAGGCTGGAAATTTTATGGGCATTTTCCCACTATCAATAAAGTTTGCTTTATATTGCTTGCTCTGTCTGTTGCATATTAATAAGTGACAGGGTCAAACATTAATGTAGAATACATGTACGATGGAGAGATGCCAGAGTGGTGGGTGGAACGGGTAAGGAGTGAGGAAAACATTCAAATATATTTATTCTGTGTAAGGAAAATCAGCAGGTTACATGGCATTATTCAAAATATTACAGGAATGTTACTCTCTAATTTGATTATGGAGGCAGATTTTTCTGATCTCTTGTGTAGATCACTATGGGTTCTGAGATACAGAAAACATGTAACACTCTCTCTCCAACACTTTTCCTGGGTTATCTCTGTCTCTAGCCTGAAGCTGCTGAGGATTATTCAGATATTAGGTAAATGATGGGAACAAATTGTGGCAGGGGATATGTCATAAAGGGAAGTGAATCTGGAGGAAGAAAACAGAGTCAATATTTCAAATCAACAGAAGACCACTGACTGGAAACAATTTTGTTTCTTTCTCTACAGATTCTGCCTGATCGGCTATGTAAGTTCTGCCTTTGAGATCTGTAGCAACCACAGATTTTTGCTTCAAGAAAAGCAGATGTTATGTAACATCTCTAAGGGAATTTACAAAGAGGTGGACACCTATCTATAAAACCTCCATGAAGGAGAGGAATTAATTTTTTTGGAAAAGGTTGCACTGCACGTTGGAACGCACTGCAACTCAGTTATTCTTTCAAAAACAGGAAGTAGGTCCAATCCTCAATGTGCAATGAGTCTGATGCAGTGGAAATAACTTTGTCAAGTGTACGCCGTGAACGCTTAAAAGACCTGAGCCTGGGAAAGTCAGCAGATTCAGCTACAGTGAAGAAGAGAGACTCCTGCTTAATACAACTGCTCATTTCCTATCCCATACATAATAATTCAAAAAATTTGTTTAAAGGTTTGTTTCATCATTAAAACAATAGATACAATTTTATCTAGCCTATGAGAGGTATTGAAAGGATAGATAGCCAGAATCTTTTTTATTCCATGGCAGGGGAGTCCAAAACCAAAAGGCACAAGTTCAGCTGAGATGGTAAAAACTTAAAAGAGATATGAAACATACAATTTTCACATAAAGGGTGGTTAACATTTATAAAAGCTGCCAGAGCAGGCAGCGGAGCAGATAATATTACAATGTTTAAAGGGCACCTGGCCAGGTACTTGGGTAGGAAAGGAGTAGAGGGATACAGGCCTAATGCAGGTAGAGTTGGCATGGATGAGGAGAGCCCGTTTCTAAGCTGCACATTTCTATGATTCTATGACAACATGAATAAGGCAAAAATGGAGCTTTTGTTTTCACCTTACTCGCCTTTGCAAATTTCTTCTTTTGTTTTCTGTAATGCAGCAGCTTTTCCCGATCCTGTTACAAGGAAAAAGATGACATGCCTTAACAAAGAGTGACAAAAATATATGATACAATGTAAAGCAGATTGAGTTTTAGTCACTATGATGCCCGGCTTATCAAAAGCGTAACTTCAAAAGTAATGCACACAAAATGCTAGAGGAACTCAGCAGGTCAAGCAGTACCTATGGAGGGAAATAAACAGTCAACGTTTCAGACTGAGACCCATGATTAGGACTGAAAAGAACGGAGGGAGAAGCTGGAATAAGAAGGTTGGAGAAGTACAAGCTAGCAATTGATAGGTAATGTCAGACGAGGGGGAAGGTGGGTAGGTGGGGGGAGGAGAGATAGAAGGGAGGTGATAGGTGGAAGAGGTAAAGAGCTGATTAGAAGGAATCCAATAAAAGAGGACAGTAAACTATGGAATAAAAGGTGGGAAACCGGAGGGAGGTGATGGGCAAGTCATGAGAGCAGGAGAGGGGGAAAGATGAGGTGAGAGGGCCACCAGAATGAAGGAAAACGAGGAGGAATGGGGGAGGGGGGATCGGAGAGAAGTGGTTATTGGTAGTTAGACAATTCAATGTCCATGCCATCAGATTGGAGATATTGCAGATGGAATATGAAGTGTTGCTTCTCCAGTCTGTGTTTGGCCTTATCATGCCAGCAAAGGAAGTGAAATTGAAATGGGTGGCAATTGGTATATCCCCCTTTCTCACCACAATTCAGGGTCCTAAACAGTCCATCCATGTGAGGCAGCATTTCATCTGTGAATCTGTTGGGGCTCATTTATTGGATCCATTGCTCCTGATAGGGCCTCTTCTGCATTGGTGAGACCCAACACAAACTGGGTGATCACTTCAGTCTGCCTGTCATACCAGCCAGGATCTCCCAGTGGCCAGCCATTTTAATTCCACCTCCCATTCACAGACTGACGTGCCTGTCCATGGCTTCCCCTACTGCCAGGTTGAGGCCAGATGCAAATGAGAGGAACATGACTTCATATTCCACCTCAGTAGTCTCCAACCTGATGGCATGAAAATTGATTTCTCCAACTTCTGTTAACCTACTCCCCTCTGCCCTCCTTTCCTACCAGCTCGCATACCTCTTCTCTTTCCCCTCTCCTGCCCATCATCCACAGATTCCTCCCTCCAAATCCCCCATTTCACCACCTTCCTTTTATTCCCTGGTCCACTGTCCTGTCCATCTTCTTCAGCCCTTTATCACCTCCCAGTTGCTTACATCATTCCCATACACCGTTCCCCCGCCTGCCTATCTTTCCCTTATCACCTTCCAGCTCTTGCTCCAGTCCCTCCCATTCCACCCATTTAGACTGGCTTCTCCCCTCTTTCATTCCTGTCTCGATGAAAGGACTCAATCTGAAACACTGACTGTCGACTTCCCGTCGTACATATTGCCTGACCTGTTGAGATCCTCCAGCATTTTTGTGTGCACCAGATTTCCAGCATCTGCAGTCTCCCTTGTGTCTCCAAAGACATACTTGTTGTTAGGTTAATTGGGGTAAATTGCCCCTGGAGTACATGTACAGCAGGGAAAGCAGTAGAGTATTAAAGAGAATCTAAAAGAAAATGGATTATAGTTTAATATATTGGGGAGTGAGGTTGATGTGATTGCTCAGAGAGACAACATAGATTAGAAGGACTGAAAAGTTCCCTATGCCATTTGGAAATATGAATTATGAGTTTTCACTTACTGATAACGATTTTAAACAAAAATCATCAGATAAGAGTTGTACTACAGATCAGAGATTATTATTAAGCTAAATATTTGGGATTTATTTCATCATATTAGAAGCCTTTCAAAGCTAGTGTAAGTATGCCACAAAATAATAAAGAAATAATAATGGTAAAAAAATAAAGGAAAAGAGGCATATAGTTAAAAGTTGAAGGTTTTAAACCAGTTCCTTTATTGAAACCAAATCTTTTGAGTATATGTCAAGCCATTTTGTGCCTGATGATGATTCAAATCCTTATTTTGAAATTTTGCTGGCTGACTTAATATAGCAAATTTATTTTAAATTTTTATAATCTTGAACTACTCATGTGATTCTCTATTCCCAAATCTGAGGCAACTTGGTTTTAGGGCCAATACTGAGAACAGACAAACTGTCCTATCTCCATCTTTGGAAACTGCTTAGAAACCATGCAGGTTGGGTTTTATCTCAGTGTTAACCATTTGGTGAACAATTCAGCTACATTGTTATTTTCTTGACCAATCTTCCTGACTCCTGGAGCATTTATGCTTGCCTGATAACCCTGTGGCACATCTTTCATCTGTGTAAGTTCTGAAGTAAGTGATACTCTTCCTGACGTTTGTTTTCCTATTGGAAATAAACTTACCCAGTTTTGCCACATCTGTCCTGCTGGAAGAGTGAGTCAGTAGGTAGGCAGAACCTTGTGCTCTAATCACTCCTTTAATAACAAATCCTATCTACTGAGATAGCAGCCTGGTCAGAAATGTCAATTCAGTGTGTGCATAGGAATTTAATCCCTCCAGTATTATGGGATGAAACTGAAAATGTATGTCCCAAACTTCTTAAAATGCATACACCTTTAATATGTTACTGGAATGGAGACTTGTGGTCCTGATTGCACTCTTAGTCCCAACACTTTCCCATGTCTATACATCAATGCCATTGTGCAATTAACTTATTCGAGCTAAAAATTTTGATTTGTGCTACTTACTATGACACTCTTGACGTAGCCGGCTGTCTCCAATGCCTGACAAAAATAAAGGTCGCAGGTCAGAATCAAAAAAATGCCAGCGGGAGTTAAGCTGAGGTTGGCAAGTTAGGGCAACCTAGCTAGTATAAAAGGATGGGGTGGGAGGTGATGGAGTGAGGGCTGGTAGGCGATAGATGGGACCAAGTGAGAGGGGAAAGATATTTTTACAGCTTTCATTCTTAGACTGTAAGTGTAGTTTTTTTCCCTTTGGAACAACTAAGTCTTCATTTGAAAGTGCCAACTTTTAAAATATTTCATGTGTGCAGCAAAATTTGATAAACAGTAAGTCATAATTTACCTTGTGCATATATCAGGTCAGTATTTCTTGATGATAGTGTTGTTACAAAGCTTCCGTTTGAAAGGTATACTACCTTGAATATTGACTGACAAATGTGTTTAGCCAATTCAAGGACATATGGGGAAGGTTGTGAATTGCATTAAAGAAGCAAGTTCAGGATATTACAGGTTAAAACATGTGCAATTTGATACATTTTACCTTTAATGGTATGAATGTTTATTTAAGGAGAATCTATTTCATTTTTTGAGTAATCTCTGTGTAAACTTGTATCAGAACACAGTGAAAACTCATTCATTTTTGAAATGTAAATATGAGGAATGGCATTTTCAGAGTCATAAAATCAGGCCTGACTCATTCATACCAACTGGGATGATGATAATTCCATTATCCTGCATTTGGCCTATATCTCACTATTCACTTCCTATTCGAGTACCTGCCACCCTCAGGGTGGAGGAGCAACACCTTATATTTCGTTTGGGTAGCCTCCAACCTGGTGGCATGAGTATCGATTTCTCCTTCTGATAAGAATACATTGTTTTTCTCCCCTCCCTTCCCTCTCCCCCTTCTTCTATTTCCACTCTGGCCTCTTCCTCTTCTCACCCGCCTTTCACCACCCCCTGGGTACCCTCCTACAGTCGTCTCTCCTCTCCTATCAGATTCATTCCTCTCCAGCCCTCTATTTTCCCTACCCACTTGGCTTCAACTATCAACTTCTAGCTATCCTCCTTTCTCCACCCCCCACCTTTTTATGCTAGCGTTTCCCACCTTCCTTCCCAGTCCTGAAGTATCGACTGTTTATTCATTTCCATAGCTGCCGCCTGACCTGCTGGGTTCCTCCAGCTTTTTGAGAGTAGTTGCTTAGGCAGGATCTACCCATTTCAATTTGACTTCCCATTCTGCCCATGGCCTCCTCTACTGCCTTGAAGAGGCCAATCTTGGAATGGAGGAATAACACATCATATTCCGTTAAAGTAGCCTACAACCTGATGGCAGGAACAATGATTTTTCTAACTTCTGGTGATATCTTTCTCCTTCCTTCCTTTCTTCTGTCATTCCTATTCTGGTTACTGTCTTACTTCTTCTCTTCTCCATGCTAGTCCACCACTTCTCTCTAGTGCCCCTCCTCCTTCCCTTTCTTCCCTAGTCCTCTGTCCTCTCCTGTTAGATTCCTTCTTCTCACCCGTTATCTCTTCCATCTATCACCTCCCAGCTTTTTACTTCCCCTCCTGCACACACCCACTACTCCCTCACCTGGTCACACCTATCACCTGCCAGCTTGTACTCATTCCTTATTCTCCACCCCACACCTTCTTATTCTAGATCCTGTTTCCTTCCTGTTAGTTCTGATGAAGGGTCTTGGCTTCTGCATTGATGCTGCCTGACTTGCTGAATTCCTCCAGTATTTTGTGTGTGTTTCTCCAAATCCATTTGAAGGGTAAGCCAACAATTGTTAACATTCTCCAAGACCATCTCCACAATAGACTCAGTCAGTTCAGAGGGGTGGGTCACACTATTTGCAAGGGTACTCCATTCCAACAAGAAGGTCACAGAAAAGCTTTCAAGGATATTTAAACCTTCTGTGAAAAATATTTTTACTCCCTCATCAACACAGAGTCCCTGTTCGGTGAGTGCTCTGGCATCTGGGAAGTCACTGACCACATTGGGGCTCTATGGGAGCACGCAGAGGCTAAATTCAAATGATGGAGCACTCCCAAAACAATCTATTAGCTTCTCTATTATTCACCTCCTGCTCCACCTGCGCAGGCTCGGTGATCTCCATGAAGTGTGGGAACCCAGGGAATGTGAGTAGAAGCCACATATTCTTGGCCCTCAGAAGAGTAGGAGAGTTGGGGTCCATAATGATATACATAACTACAAACAGACATATTATTTGGTGATGTGGAGTAACATCATAACTGGGCGAGATTTTATCCCTTTCTGCATCCATATATGTACCACTTCCAGTGAAAATTACTGCATAGTAACTGTGTTCCTTCCTTTCTTTCAAACACCGAGAATGGAATAATGGGATTTCAATCAGCCAATGTACTTTGCTTCTGGATACAGAACTTTGCAGTATAATCAATATTTGTTCTGCTTGAGATAGATAACACTACAATAGATGCAATCTAAATCTGAGAACATCTGGGGTCTGAATGACCCACTGCTAATCATCTTACTTAATCAGAAATGTTTGATGCCTTGTACTCAAAATAAAATTCAAAAACCATTTAAGATCCCTGGGAATGCTAAAATCAAAAAGTATCCCAGCAAGTGAGAGACAGTGGACTGCTGCTGTGAATAATGCATAGCAGGTTATGTGTCAAAGCCAAAGATGACATGCACAAGTACATGAATGCAAGGTGCAAGGAAGACTTACTTGCAGCACATAACATAACATTATAGAAGTAACATTCACAAGAAAACATAAATTTACATTACATCATACACAAATTTTACGAGAAAACAACTAGAACAAAGTTCCATTGTAGTACAAGGTTATCAAAGGGATCAGAGTGTTGCTAAACTGTAGTGATTAGGGTTTTGCTGAATGGTTCAAGCTTCTTGTTCTGTATTTATACAAGTTGTACTTGTACTACCTGGGCAAAATAACTGGCAATTTATTACTTTTTGAAAAATATGTATCCAACAAAGAAAATAAAAAACTGAATCTTTAAAGTATATGTTTGTTGTTTTTTTAAGTAAATAAAATGCTACCTTGCTGAGATCATCAATAACATTTTGCTGTTCAATAACTTGTATCCGAAGAAATTCAATTTCTTTCTCTTCATGACTCTGATCTAGGTCATTCAAGGAGCTTGGTCGGCGTATGGTCCCCACTCTCTCTTTCTGCATGGAGAATGATAAAGTAAGTCTAAAATTTAAATCCATCGGGGGAAAAACGATAAAAGTGAACCATTCTCCATTTTTTTCAATCTATTTGACATGGCATTTACCCTACTTTGAAGAATGTTAAATCATAATTCTGAGCCCAAAGATTACAGAACAAGTTAAAAATGCTGAGAGATGTCATCCAAAAGGCGGAGTTTTGTTAAAATTATTCATTTTTCAAGAGTGAGTCTGTACAGCACAGCAACGGAGGAAAGTATAGATAAAAATATTATCACATTTACACAGGTTCAGAAACAAGTGAAGCAATAATCAACATATTGACTGCTTTGTGAGCTGGGGGACTTCCCTTGAAATGTTGACACTTTCCAATTCCCACCTATCTCTGTAGCTTGAAATGAATTGTAGATATGTGCAGATTTTGAACATATCAACAGAAGCAAAAATGCTCTTTGAAAATAAATAAGCAGCATTTCAAGACTCAGTAAGTAAGCATTGAAACAACCACAGCATTTAAGCAATGCTTTAAGTTCCAAATATTAGCGACAAATAAACTTCAAAAGGATCTTAAATACAAATCAAAGTATATAGGCAAATGACAATTGAGTATTTTATGAAATTAAAGTTTGGGGATATACCACTGACAATTTTTTGTGCATTTAACTTGCAGGAAGAAGAGAATGAGCTATATGTGCTGGTAGGAGATCATTACAGAAAATCTGAACACTTCTACCGGCTATTAGCATCAAGCAAACTCTTATCAGATGAGCTGTGGATTTAAAGTTTTGTTATCTAAGCAACAGGTATTAATTGCTTTACAGTGAACATGTAAAACTCTTTCAGAATGTATTTATAATGATACTATGCACAAAAGAATTTTTCTCTATATATGTCAGTCAGATTCAAATGAGCATCTCCAAATGCACACTTCCTCCTTCAGTCATTCTCAAAGATTGAGCTACTTTTTTCATTCAGCGCCAAGCTGGGCTGAATTATGGACAAAGTGCTGTGGTTTCAAATTACTCAATTGCTTCAGCTAAAACAGATGTTCTATGAAATGCCACTTTCACCAGAGTTCAGTGCTCTCAGGAGGAGAGTATTCTTAAATTGTAGAATCCAAGCGTATGATTCTCAGTCCATTAATCTTACTGGAAAAGAAAATGAGAGCTGCAAATTCAGGATCTACTTGTATTTTTTTTCTTTTTCATAAAGGGAGGAAATATTGTATTTAGGAAGAGATTGAATAGAGGTGTGGTTTCAGAGTTGAACAAGATGGTTAAGCATCAAGTTATACGAAATCTTATTTAAAGATTAGTGGAACTGTCTGTTCAGTAATACATATGGTATGCATAATAGAGGAGAAGGAGAAATCATGGAAAGGGAGAAACCTGAGCAAGCAAGGAGAAATACAAAAGATTCTTCAGATGCTGGAAATCCGCAGTGACACATACTAAATGCTGGAGGGATTCAGCAAGTCAACCAGAATCAATGAAGAGGAATAAACAATCGAAGTTTCAGGCCGAGACCCTTCATCGGGACTAACCAAGCAGGAATTATAGAGAAATCAGACCATGGAATGAAATATTGCAGGGTTTGACATATTTAAGAGATGCAGAGGGAGAAAGAGGTCAAGCCAAGTCAAGTTTATTGTCATTTAACTATATACATGTATATGTCAAATGAGACAATGCTTCTCTGAACCAGGGTGCTAAAGCACAGTAGTTCACATAACACATGATAATTTAGGATAAAATCTACAGATGAATTATGTATAAATAAACAAAGTAAAGCGCATAAATTAAATATTGTCAGGTACAGAGCAGATTAACCGATGACACTTCAAATGCAATGTGGCCGGGAGTTCAGAAACCTAATGGCCTGAAGGGAATAGCAATATAATTAGGGAGAGACTAATGGTAGGAGAGAAAGGGGCATAGCTAGTGAAGAAAACAAGGTAAACAAAAACAAGAAAAAAAACGATAACAAAAAATAAATCTTATCATTAGGCATAGCCCACATCCCATAGTCCATATCAATCCGTGAGCTAATATATGTCGTCAAAACCTCAAAATTAATTAGATCAAAGGGTTACTGTAGATGATAGTGAGTGGAGTCCTTACAATATACACAATATTCCTTTCTAATCCACTGTGTAAAACACCCAACAAAGGATTTGTACTGTAAGGGAGAATGAACAAGCAGAGATAAGATATAACATTAAAGGCATATTTTATCATGGTCAGTATATTGTTAGATGAAGATAACAGAGAAATAAAACAAAAGGGCAATGAAAACTTAGTTAATAGTTTGGAAGAAAATTATTTAAGAAGGTCTGAAAATAGAACTTGAGAAGATAAAATGGTTGACAATACTGTATTGACAAACAGTGATGTAGACCCACGATGGGAAATGTTTAAAACAACATTAAGAGAGTGCAGGAAAGGCCATTCTGTTTAGAACAAAGAACTTACTAGATATGGTGTTTAGGAACTTTCATGGCAAAAGGCCCAAGGGAAAAATTGAGCGTAAGGAAACAGTCATACATTAAGCACATAAATGGCTGATAAGAGAGAAGTCATGAAAACAATTAGGAAGGTAAAGGAAATGATCAAAAGCACAAAACACAATAGTAAAACAGATCAAAGAAAAATAAATATTGGGACAGAGCATAATTAATAGATTAACAAAATAATTCCGAAGGTAACAGCAGAGAAATGGCAGGAATAGTAGATTGTAACAGCCCAAAGTATCTGCTAAAGCCACTGATTCAGACTTCAGAGTTAAAATGATAATTTCTAAGTTTCCAAATGATATAACATAGGAAATGGGAGGAGGGGGGGAGGTTGACTGAAAAGCACTGCAGTGAATTATAGCAGGCAAATAATTAGAAATTAAGTTTCTTCGCTGTTAACAGTGAGATACTATGCTTTAGTAAGAAGACCCAAGTTTGAGATTAAGATTGGGTGTTGGTATATAAGTTTTGCACTATAAGTTTGCAAGGCCATAAAGAGAGCAATCCAAGTACTTGGATTTATTTTTAGAGGAAGTAATTAAGAACAGACAAGTATACGCAACAAATGTTGAACTATTTTCACATTATACTTGGAATACTGCCTACACTTCTGATTGCCATATACTAAGAATGGAATAAAATCAGAATCTGAATAGGTTGACATTAAATTTGTTTTTGCAGCAGCTGTATAGTGCAAAGACATAAAATTACTACAAATTATAAAATAAATAAATAATGTGGAAAAAGGAATAAATAACTAATGTGAAAAAAGGAATGAAAAGCTCCTATTCATGAGTTCATAGATGTTTCAGAAATCTGTTCCTAAATCATTGAGTGTGGATCTTCAGGCTCTTGTACTTCTTCCCTGATGATAGTAACAAGAAGTAGGCATGTCCTGGATGGTGAGGATTCTTAATGATGGATGCTGCCGCCTTTGAGGTACCTCGATGGAAGGGAGTGCTGTATCCATGATGATGCTGGCCAAGTCTACAACCCTCTCTATCCTGTTCATTGCAGCCTCCATACCAGTCAGAATGTACACTGTACAATTATAGAAATTTGCAAGCGCCTTTGGTGACCTACCAAACTCCTCAAACTCCCAATGAAGTTGAGCCATTGCATGTCTTCTTCATGACTGCATCAATGTGTTGAGCCCAGGATAGATCATTCAGATACATCAACATGTTGAGCCAAGGTGTTACCTGTTCTACCACTCAGTGAGTTTTGGTTCACGTTCTCTTAGCTTCCCCTTCCTCAAAGGAGGAGGAGGAGAAGATGGCGGCGTGAAGCAGCTTGCGCGGCCACTCTGGTGAATGATATCTGTAATCTGTCAGATACAGATAGGTACCATGCACAATCCTGATTTGATGGAGACAGACGCGAGAGAACGGAGGAACATCTGGAGAAAATTCTGAAATGCCCTTTTCGATGCCACTGTTACTGTGTGATCCAGAATCTCCAGAGGGGAAGGTTCTGAATCCTTGGTTTTGCTTGTTGCTCGGCGGCTGGGATGGGGTTGAAGCGTTCGGTAGAGATGGTGCTCAGTGCTCGGTGTTGAAGGGCTGGTCGGAGGCTCGAAGTTTTTGGAAGGACTCAGAGTCGGCTATGGTTGGGTGCTTCCAATGCATCGACAGTTGTCGGTGCCTGGAGGTTTATGGCATAAAGAGTTTCTCCCTTCTGCTGCCTGCTATCACGGACTATCGGGAGTCGATCAGAAATTTGAGACTTTTTTTTACCGTTCCTATGGTCTGCTCTTTATCAAATTATGGTATTGCTTTGCACTGCTGCAACTATATGTTATAATTATGTGGTCTTGTCAGTGTTAGTCTTTGGTTTGTCCTTTTTTGTGATATCACCCTGGAGGAACATTGTATCATTTCTTAATGCATGCATGCATTTCTAAATGACAATAAACGAGGACTGAGTGTCCTCATAATCTAAAAAAAAATCTACACCAATTTCTTGGCCTTGCTGATGTTGTGAGTGGCATTCTTACAGAGACACCACTCAACCAATTGATCTGTCTCACTTCTGTGTGTCTCCTTGTTGCCATCTGAGATCTTATCTGGTGTTATCTGTGAATCTATAGTTGGAGTGCAGAGATGACATACAAAGAATGTGAAGGTACGTATGTCTGGAACGGATGGGCAGACTGTGGCTCCTTACTCTTGAGATAAAAGGATGAGTGCAGCCAAAGCCAAGGTAGTGGATGTTGTCTATACAGACTTTAGCAAGGTCTTTGATAAGTTTTCACATGGGAGGTTGGTCAAGAAGGTTCAGTCGCTTGGCATTCAGAATGAGTTAGTAAATTGGATTCCAGATTGGCTTCATGGGAGAAGCCAGAGGTGGTAACAGATGGTTGTTTCTTTGACTGGAGGCCTGTGACTAGTGATATGCCATAGAGATCAGTGCTGGGTCCGTTGTTGTTTTTCATCTATAGCAATGATCTGGATGAAATTATGGTAAACCGTGGTAAAATTTTCAGATGACACGGAGATTGGAGGCATAGTGGAGATCAAAGAAGGCTAAGAAAGCTTGCAGTGGGATTCAGATTGGCCGGAAAATGGGGCTGTAAAGTGGAAGATTAAATTTAATGTACATAAGTGTGACATGTATTTTGGGAGGACAAACCGGGGTGGGATTTACACAGCAGAGCACTGAAGGGTGTGCTAGAACTGAAGGATCTGGGAATAGAGATCCATAATTCCTTGAAAGTGGCATCATAAGTAGGTAGAGTCGTAAAGATGGCTTTTAAAACATTAGCCTTCATAAATCAAATTATTGAGTACAAGAGTTGAGATGTTATGTTGAAGTTTTATAAGATGATGGTGAGGCCAAATTTGGAATATTGTGTGCACTTCTGGTTGCTGATCTACAGGAAAGATAGTAATAAGATCAAAGGAGTACAGAGAAAATTTACAAGGATGTTGCTGGGACTTGAGAACCTGAGTTTGAGGGAAAGGGTGAATAGGTTGGCACTTTATTCCCTTGAGTTTAGGAGAATAAGGGGAGATTTGATAGAGGTACACAAAATTATGAGGGGTATAGACAGGGTAAATGCAAGCAGGCTTTTTCTACTGAGGTTGGGTGAGACTAGAACTAAAAGATATGGGTTAAGAGTGAAAGGTAAAATATTTAAGAGGAACATGAGGGGGAAGACTTTTCACAGAGGCTGGTGACAGTGTGGGGTAAGCTGCCAGCGGAAGTGGTGGATGTGGGTTCGATTTCAACATTTGAGAGATATTTGGATAGATACATGGATGGGAGGAGTATGGAGGTCTATATTCCCAGTGCAGGTCAATGGGAATAATACATAATAATAATAGATGCAGAATAATAGTTCAGCATGGATTAGATGGGCAAAGGGCATGTTGCTGTGCTGTACAGCTCCATGACTCTATGAATCTAACAGATATCCTTAAGAAAAGGACTTGATAGGGTGGATACAGAAAAAATGATTCTATTAATGGGAAAGAATGTGGCTTAAAGCTAAGGACATAAGGCATTTACCAAGAAATGCAATAGTGAATTCAGAAGCAATTTCTCAACTGAAGGAGTGGTAAGAATGTGGACATTGCTGTTACAGAGTGTTTATAGAAAATTTAGTTATAACTTAAGAGAAGATCAGACAATCACATGAAAGAAAAGGAAATTGAGGGTTGGGATACAAATTTAAATTAAGAAGATGGGCAGAGGCTTGAGAGGAGCCAAAGAGGATAACATAAGCTGTATGGGTTGAAAGGTCTTTTCCAGTGTCATATATTTTACATAAACCTGTGCTAGTCATTAAATAGAATTATAGAATGCTTCATAATTTACAACATCTTCCTGCCTGGGTAGTACTTACAATCTGATCCACATTGTTAAAATTAGCCATTATGCATTTCATGGATATTTCTCAACTCAACCTTCTCCAGGAATTTAGATGGTTTTGATAAGAATTTCATTTTGCACTAATGGCTTGCTTGTGTCGTTCCAAAGTGCTCTCCATGGAGATTTTACTTGGCTTTTATCCCAGATAGTTTTCAATGAACCAATTTAATGAGATGAATTCCTCTTGTGAAAAATATATGAAAATTTGTAAAACCCAAATTCATGCATGAATATGACAAGCGAATTTCATACAACTGCCATTAATAATCAAAGACACAAGAGATACTGCAGATGTTGGAAATCTCAAGCAATATACACAAGGTGCTGGAGCAGCCAGGCAAATCAGGTAGCATCTATGAACTTAAGCAATATCTTGTAAATATATGTCTGTGGTCAAATACTCATGTAAATTTAAGGTGGACATGGAAATCAGATTTATCATCTCTCACGTATGTCATGAAATTTGTTTTTTATGGCAGTACAGTGGAATACATAAAATTACTACAGCACTGCAGCAATAAACAATCTACTGAAGGGACTTAATGGGCCAGGCAGCACCTGTGTGGGGAAACAGTCCTCGATGTTTCAGGTCAAAACTCTGCATAAAGACTCACATAATAATTTAGCTCATAATTGTAACATAAAAAAAACTGTTTTTATACTGAAGGTGCTTCATTTCCCCATACTTTTCTGGAGCACTGATGTCCAGAAAGTGTTTTTTTTTGCTGAAAACAAATGTTTGCTCAGCAATCAAACCAGCTTTTGAAGATTTGCTTTGGGTTTGAACCAGACTTCCAGAAATGTCAAAGTTGCCACAGTCCACCTCAGGTTTCATTTGAAAAGTTTAGGTGCAGGAAAAAATTATTTCATTAATGAAGCATCAAGAACGTACTTGCTGTGTTAAAAATGCTTCCTTATTTTAGAAATATTCTCTATGAGAATAGTAACTTAATTAGTGGCTGAAACCTTGTTCACTCAAAGTGGATCTCATATCTTCAAGAAAAGCAGCTATTTAATGAATTCTTATGGCTTGCTTAACAGGGGTTCTCATAATAGTCTGGGAAGTGAAACTCTGGTGTTATCTCGGAACAAGAATTACATCCAGTACTCGATAAACAGTTTTTTATAACTAAGCATGGATGATCAGTTTTGGTCCCATTACCTGTTACTGAGCCGCTTCCTCAAGCTCACTTCTTGCCAATATGAACCATAACACTGGCCATGTTTAATGCTGAGGTTATCTAAGGATCTATTATCTTGATAATTCCAAGATATTCTCTATTCTGCAACATTACTTGACTTCTCTTAGATCATTTGCCTTTGAAATCGTCATCCACGACTTTGGAGTCTCAGTCTTGGTTTCTCCAATGCCGCCCTGTTTTGTTAACGCTGCATAAATTTTAGATCATACAAATTCTATTGCCATGTCCTAGTTTCTCAAAATTCATCTGCCACATTTGTGCTTGCTAACCCTGACACTCTATGTTCAGAATTGCCCTGAGTTAGGCACTTTTGTTTTCAGAAATCTCTGTGATCTCATCACTCCTTAGTAGGGTAACCTCTTCCAGTACTATAATCCTCAGAGATATCAATGGTTTCTGAATGTGGTCTCTTGAATATCTGTAAATTTATTTGTTGTTATTCCTCTCTGCCCCTTTTGGCACAGCAGGCGGCTATCTTGCCATTTCTTCAGCATTTTGTCTGTTTTTTACAAAGCGTGCAGGGAACCAGTCGCCTCAGAGTCCGAGGACCACTCACCTCAGAGTCCGGTGCTGATGCCAGTACACCACTGGCTGGCTGCGAATTTATTTGCTCCACCATTATTGATCGTGCCTTCAGCGGCAAGGTCCCATGGTCTTGAATCTGTCAGTTTTTCTTGCTTGCTTTCTTGTTTCTATAATAATCAGATTTACTGGTCTCTGCTTCTGGCTCATGTCTGACATCTGCACTTCAATGTGCGTCTATGGAAGTCAGGGACAACATGACAAGGGCATCACTGCTATTTCTGCAGCTGCCACATAAATTCAAATCACTGTTACTGGTAGTTCAATGCAAATTATAATGTGAGTATGATTTAGGATCAGAATTAACACAGACAGACCTATGCTGGCTCAAAAAACAACCATATTTCTAGCATCATTTCTTTATGCTTTGTTGTGACTTATTTACTACATAAAATGAATGAAACTGAACAAGGCTGTAATATCTGAGTATGAAATCCATTTTAATTATCTTTAGGGATCAAAACTCTATACACTGTTCTTCCCCTTTCTGAAATGAATGGATAGAAAAAAAATTAAAATACATAAGCTTCAACATCAGAGAGTATACTTTTACATCTTATGAATGACATGCAACAGTTTCAGCATGGGTATTCAGCACTTTTGCAAGCAGAATATGCAATAGCCTATTAGTGATTGCCTATTATCACATGAAGTCTTTGACAATTTACTGTGCTCCAATAACTCCTCAATGGTTAATTTTATTATACATCTATCATTTTCATTGCTGCCTTCATTGTTACACTAATATTTAAAAAATCTTTACAATTGGTGTTTAAACACAAGGAAATGAAGCAATTTTTCACTCAGAGCTTGTGAGTTTTTATAACTCTCTACTTCAAACAGTTATTGAAGCAGACCTTTAGAATATTCTTAAGACAGAGTAGGTGGATACATAATAACTGTAGGGATGACTAGTTACCACAGGTATGTGCGAATGTTGGAGCTTATGCATAAACTTAGTCTAACGAAGAAATGGTCTTCGGGTCCAATACTCTATGTATTAAAGGAGCCACAATATAACAAAGAATGGAAGCCAAAAATTTGATTTGCTGACTCATATATTCATAAGGTATAAATGTATCTCCAGTCCAGAAGGTCTAATGAGCTGGTAGTGAGGGGGTTGTATTGGTAATAAATCTAGACATAAATAGTCAAAGTAAAGGTTAGAATAAAAGGTAACTGGAGATGACCTGATCATGCCTGTCGTACAGGTGTTGATGAATTCATCTGTATCCTCCTGATTCTGTGAAACGTTTAAATAGCTGCAGGGCAAATAAGGAATGCTCATTCACCCATTCCCTATCACGTATGGATAAATAGATATTCCTCTGCATATTCTATAATTAAAATATTATGGAAGATGGTAGGGGCACTAATTAAATATTCATATATTGATTTGGACCTATTCCGACTAGCTTGTCCTCTTATACAGTGGAGAAACAGGCCCTTAAGCCCAACTCGACGGTGCCAACCAAGTTGTCTATCCAAGCTAGTCCCATTTGCCTGTGAATAGCCAAATTCTTCCAAAGCTGTCTTGGGGTTGAAGGGCTGTCTCTAATGCGTGGGTAGTTGAGAGGAAGGAAGGGGCTTGTTGTTTAGTTGCTTCTTGCGTTCTGCGTTGTTCTGCTGAGCATTGTGACATGTTTCACTGTATATTTTGATGTACGCGTGATAAATAAATGAAACTGTATTGGAACCTTTTCTGTCCATGTAGTTCTCTAAATGCCTTTTAAATCACTGTATCACTTTTGGTCAAGATGGTACCAATAAGTGGGGACTTTTTGCATGCAGCTCCGATGGGAATTGTCAAATATTCCCATTTGAGTCTACTACAGCTGAAATTCACAGTCACAGACATGGGTGTTGCAGCAAGAACCATCTTTTTAAGATGTTTTAAAATTCTATTGATTCTCAAAAACACAGGATCCCGGACTGCAGACTCAGATTGCAAGAGCAGTATCCCTTTAAAAAGATAGATCTGGTACAGCCAGCAGTCAAGTGTCATCCATTTGACCTACCGAGGGAGTTTTCCACCATCATCCTGGTGGCGGTGCACATTCCAGTCCCAGCAAACATCAGGCAGGCGTTGGAGGAGCTGAGCACAGTGAAAAGCAGGCACGAAACAGCACAGGCTGATGCCTTCCCTATCATTGTGGGAGATTTCAACTGGGCCAGCTTGAACAACTTGAAAAACATATCACCTGTGGAACCAGAGGAGCCAACACACTTGACCACTGTTATACTACCATCAAGGATTAGTACTACCATACTAGCCCATGCCCTCACTTTGGAAGGTCCAATTACTTGGCAGTACTTCTACTCCCAGTGTTTAGGCAGAGACTAAAGACGACAGCACCAGTGGTGATGACTAAGAAGGTATAGTCAAGGAGGAGGACTGCTTTGAATCAGTTGACTGGACAATTTTCAGAGATTCATCTTTGAATCTAAATGAATACGTCATAGTTGTCACAGACTTCATCAAGACCTTTGCCTTCGAGAACATATCGGACATACCCAAACCAGAGGCAGTGATGAACCAGGGGATTCATAGTCTGCTGGGGGCTAGATTCGTGGCATTTTAGACTGGTGAACCAGACATATACAGAGTCAAGGTATGACCTACGGAGGGCTATTTTAAAGGTGAAAAAACAATTCCAATTGAAGTTAGAGACAGAATCTGAAGCACATCAGCTCTGGCAGCATTTGCTGGCCATTATTTCCGACAAAGCAAAACTTAATATCGTGAATAGCTGTGGTGTTTCACTCCCAGGTGAGCTCAATGCTGTTTATGCATGGTTTGAGAGGGAAAATAAACTACAACTGTGTACACTTCCGCAGCACCTGTTGACCCTGTGATCTCTGTCTTAGAGGTTGACATCAGAATATTTTTCAAGAGGGTGAACCCTTGCAATGTGTCAAACCTTGATGGCATCCTAGGTAGGCTCTCAAAATCTGTGCTAACCGACTGGTGGGAGTGTTCAAGGACATCTTTAATCTCTCACTGCTGTAGTTGGATATTCCCATCTGCTTCAAAAGGACGACAATCATTCCAGTCCCCACGGACAGTATGAGCTGCCTCAGTAACTATTGTCCAGTGGCACTCCCATCTACTGTGATGAGTGTTTGATGTTGATCTTGGCTAGAATCAACTCCTGCCATAAGCAAAACCTGGACTCACTGCAAATTGCCGATCGCCACAGTAGGTCTACAGTGGATGCAACCTTACTGGCTCTCCACTCAGCCTTGTATCACATGGACAATAGTAATAGCTATGTCAGACTGCTCTTTTTTGACTACAGCTCAGTGTTCAAAACAATAAAACCCTCAGTTTGAATCAACAAGCTCCAAACCCTGGGCCTCTGTACCTTCCTCTGCAACTAGCTCTTTGACATCTTCACCAGGAGACCGCAGTCCGTGTGGATCGGAAATACCATCTCCACCTTGCCGACAATCAACACTGATACACTTCAAGGGTTTGTGCTTAGCCCACTGCTCTACTGTTTGTCTATACACAGCTCAAACGCCAAGTACAAATTTGCTAACGGCATAACTATTGTTGGCAGAATTTCAGATGGTCATGAGGAGGCAAACAGGAATGAGACAGATCAGCTGGTTGAGTGGGGTTGCACCAACAAGCTTGCACTCAACGTCAGTAAGACCCAGCACTTGATTGTGGAGTTCAGAAAAGGCAGGTCACACCAGCCCACTTCAAGGGATCAGCAGTGGAAAGTGTGGACAGTTTTCAGTTCCTGGGTGTCAATATCCCTGAAGATCTATCCTGGGCCCAATATATTGACACAAGTACAAAGAAGGCATAACTGCAGCTATATTTCACTAGACTTTTAAGGAGATTTGTTAAGTCACCAAAGCATCTCGCAAATTTCTACAAATGTACTGGGGAGAGCATTCTAACTGGTTGTATCACCATCGGTATGGAGGGGCCACTGCACAGGATCGGAAAGAGCTGCCGAAAGTTTTAAACTCAGCCAACTCCATCAGGAGCTCTACCCTCCCCAGTATCAAGGACATCTTCAAATGACAATACCTCAAAAAGGTGGCATCCATCATTAAGGAACCCATCACCCAGGACATGCCATTTTCTCATTGCTACCATCAAGGAGCCTGAAGACACTCACTCAAAGTTTCAGGAACAGCTTCTTCCCCTCCGCCTTCAGAGTTCTGAATGGACAATGAACCCATAAACTCGATCTCAGTATTTTCCTCTTCTTTTTGCACTACTCATTTAATTTAATTTTTTGTGTATATTCTTACTGTAATTTATAGTCTTTGTTATGTATTGCGATGCCCTGCTGCCCTAAAACAACAAATTTCATGACATATGCCAGTGATATTAAACCAATAAATAAACTAATAGGTGGTCTTGTAGATAGTGTAGAAGAAGGGATATCAACAGGGTAAATGCAAGCAGACTTTTTCCTCTGAGGTTCTTTGGGACTACAACTAGAGGTCATGGGTTAAGGGGTGAAAGGAGAAAAGTTTAAGGGGAACATGTGGGTAAGCTTCTTCACTCAAAAGGTTGTGAGATTGTGGGATGAGCTGCCAGCACAACTGGTGCACGTGAGCTAGATTTCAATGTTTAAGAGAAGTTTGGATAGGTACATGGATGGCAGGGGTATGGAGGTCTACGGACTGGGTGTAGGTTGATGGGAGTAGGCAGTTTAAATGGTTTGGCATAGACTAGATGGGCCAAAGGGCCTTTTTGGGTGCTGTACCTTTCTATGACTCTAAGATTATGAAGAATTACAGGGGGATCTGGATCAGCTGGATACATTGGCTGAGGACTGGCTAATATCTTCAATCAAGATAAATATGTGGTATTGGATTTTGGGAGATCAAACTACGGTCGCTCTGATACAGTAACTGGTAGGACCCTGGGAGAGACCTAGGAGAGCAAATGTATAGTTGGCTGAAAGTGCATCACAGATAAAAAGGGAGGCACAATAGCATAACAGTTTACAGCAACAACGATCAGAAGATCAGAGTTCAATTCCTGCCACTGTCTGTAAGGAGTTTGAACATTCTCCCCGTGTCCATGTAGATTCCCCCACGTGCTGCAGTTTCATCCCACATTTCAAAGATGTATGGTTTAGGGTTAGTAAGTTGTGTGCATCCTATGTCGGTGCCGGAAGCAGGGCAACACTTTCAGGCTGCCCCCAGCACATTCCCGGACTGTGTTGCTCATTTACACAAACAACACACTTCACCATTTGTTTCAATGTACTTGTGAAAAATAAAGGTAATATGTCGAATGTAACCTAGTCTAATCTGAAGAAGGATATTGGGAAGATAGCCTTCATCAATCAGGGCATTGATGATTGGAGTTAGGATGTTATGATGCAGTTACGTAAGATGTTGCTGAGGCTGCGTTTGGTGTATTGTGTGCAGTTTTACTCTCCCTATTATAGGACAGAAGTTACTAAGCTACAAAGGGTGAAGAAAAGATTTGCCAGGATGTTGCCTGGACTTGAGGGTCTGAGTTATAAGAAAAGGTTGTGTAGACTGAGACTTTATTCCCTAGAAAATAGGAGATTAGGGGGTAACCTGATATAAGATCATGAGGGGCATAGGCAGGGTAATTGCACAGTCTTTTTCCCAGTGAGGGGCCACTAAAACAAAAGGGCATGTACTTAACATCAGAGGCAAGAGATTTAAAAGTGACACCAGGCGCAGCTTCTTCGTGCGTATTTAGAATGAGCTGCCAGAAATATTGGCTGAGGAGGTCACATTAACAACATTTAAAAGCCATTGAGATAAGTACGTAGACAGGAGGGGTTTAGAAGGCTTTGGGCCAAAAACAGACAGATGGGACTAGCTCACTGGGCAATAGTCAGCATGGACGAATTGGGCTGAGGAGGCTGTACAATTCAATGACTCTGTGATTCTACTTCAGTTTCAGCACATAATTGAATTTCCTTCACTTCTGAGATACTGGAATACAGTAATGCAATAACTGTGCAATTCCTTGTCTCAGGAAATCTGAAAATAATGTGTTTGCATTATACAGGACAAATATCATTAATAATATTTAGCTGACAGATTGTGCATTATTTGTAGAGTAGAAGAAACAAGATCAAAGACAAACTCTCTCCTCACAAGCCCATTAAAATAAAGAAAATTACAAATTTGATCATTATAAGAGAAAAATATCTGTTAGTGAGATTTAATAAATTACGCTAAATAAATTTCCTTAAGGTCCAATTAAAGAAAAAAAAATCCTGCATTATTAAGTCAAAATATTATCAGATTTTTTTCTTCAATTTTGAAGAATGTAAGTACATTACAGGGGCTGATGTGATGTCAATTAGAATACTTATTAAATTAATTTCTTCGCAAAATCTGACAAGGTTCTACAGTATAAAATATATACAGCACAAAATTCCACAGTATATTTGATATGATTTTGTAATCTCCTGTGTATAAAAATTCCACAGTATATTTGATATGATTTTGTAATTGCCTGTGTATAAAAACCAATATAAAATTTTACAAGATAATTGACAATAATATTTAGACTTTTTAAACGTTTAAGAGGCCATAGACAGAGTAGAGTTAGTTACATTTCACACAATCTCATCACATTACAACCACTAATAGTACTGTACATGTCAGTTACAAGCCATGCACATTCCAAAATATTGTTTTATAGTCTTATATATTAATACATTTAATTTCCACAATTGCTACATTTTTTTAGCTTATGGTTAACATTTGCCAGTGTTAATGGCTATATTTATGATCTCATTCAAGTTTTGCTCTATCACCTGTTGTAAATGAAATTCAGCCTCTGGACACTAGATGGCTCTGAGGTGCCGGTTTCTGCATCCGGCAGCACCTTGTCGATAAACACTTGCATTGGCATCAAGTGACTGTGGGTGGAACCAAAACAAATCCACACCAAAAAACACAAAGGAATGCAAGTTTTTAGCCTGCATCAGTGAAAAGAAAGTGTGCTCGAAGCATGAAGAAGAGTGGCCATGAATTTCTTTTTATCAAAATAAATATTATTCACAATAAAAAATGATTGATAAGAACAAACTAAGTAATGCTTTTCATTCTTAGATTCAGAGTCAGTGTGTTACATAGTGTACTATTATATTCCTTCAAACCAATAGTGCTCTTGCTCTCTGGGGTGGTAATTGAACAACTGAATTCTTCCTTCCTTCCTTCCTTCGACTGTTTATTCATTTTCATAGATGCTGCCTGACTTGATGGGTTCCTCCAGCACTTTGGTGTGTTGTTCTGGATTTCCAGCATCTGCAGAGTCTCTTGTTTTTACAACATCCCAACCGGCTCCTTCCTCTCCAGGAGCAGAAGAACCCAAAACCATGGACCTTCTGCACCAAGCCCTTGTGGTAGCTCACCAAGCTTCCGTGTGCCCCTTAGCACATACCCTTGCAGACTCCTGGCATGTGCCAGTCAGCAGTATTCCTCTGCGGACATCTCAAAGTACTGGCAGACCAACACAGTTCGGGCGGACCAAAGGGCTATGAGTTTTGATTTAAACATGAAGAGGGCCCACATGAAGCAAGTTCCTAAACACTGGACTCCACAGCAGCAAAACTGCTCATCCAAGTCCCTCTTAACTTATGCTAGGGCAAGTTTCATCAGTTAGTCGCATGTGGAACACAGCATCTATGGGTCACGAACACACGAATGAAAATCATGGGAGAGTCAATCACACATGCACTACCAATCTCTGACGTGACAGTGCATGATTAATTTCAGTAAGGTGGCAGCATGCTTGGTCGCAGCAGCCTCTCCAGGTCCAAACCATGCTGGATATTCAGAACATCAAGTACTGCAAGTTGCTGGATAGCAGCGGACCTCTGCATGAACTTGTTGCATACTGTGTCATCGCCTGCTACAGCCTTCTGGGGAAGAAGGCATCAGAGGCAGTGCATGATGGAAACGATTGTCCTGGATGTTTTTCTTCTGATCGCGAGACTCTGTTGAATATTAGTAATGTAGATTCCAGGAAAGAGGGCAGTAGAATACTGCACATTGGTTCATTGGTGAGACTGATGGAGGTGCATGGACCAGGTCCTCATGAAGCAGCGTTGCCTGTTGCAGTCGTGTGGGGAGGAGATGCCAGAGGAGGTGTAAAAGGGAACAGAGGCATGGCTGGATGAGGGGCTGCCCCTTTCCGTTAGTGCTGCCCTCTAGTGTTCGCTTGGTGGAAAACAAGCTGCAATGTGTTGAGGCCAATTTATACTTCTGTGTCGAATCTACGCTGTAGGTACGGCGTAGCCGCGTACCCTGCGCCGTAGCCTGACATGCACCTCCCCAAAAATGTAACTATGCGTCGCTGTGCTTCAGACTGCAACAACTGTGATTGGTCCGATTGGTAGCATCGCATTTCCTCCTACGTATTTCCAGTTGCTTCTTCTCATCAAATCGTCAAATCTACCTGCTGACATCTGAAAATATTTGAAATGTATTTCCTCGTCCATGTCTGTCAGTGGCCGGACAAGCACAGAAAATTCATCCTCCTTCTGCCTCAATCCATTCAATGGTCGTACACACCATCTCCTCTGACGTCTTCTCTCTTTTCTGCCTTGCAGTAAAAGTAACTCTTGTTCAACGTTTATTAGCTCCAGCTCCAACATGATGCGCTCAGTTTCAGTTGCCATTGTTTGAAGAACACAAAGAAACTCAACACAGTGGTACAGAAACCCCACGCCCAACTAGCGTTTTGGTGGTGAATTGCAGAGTGACGCAGACAGACCAACACACAAGTATAAATGCTCACAATGGTGTAGGCCACTTGCATAGGCTATGGCATAGAGCCTACACAGAGGTATAAATCAGCCTTAAGTCTGTGGCTGCACTAGCATGAGGTAAGGAACTGCTGTGTTCTTGCAGGAACATGGCTCCAGGCCAACATCCCATGCACCATCAATCTTTAGCCATGCCACTGAGAGACTTGGGCTATATTAAGCAACACCCATAAGAGTTGTTGATGAACACAGCAGGCCAGGCAGCATTTCTAGGAAGAGGTACAGTTGATGTTTCGGGCTGAGACCTTACGTCAGGACTAACTGAAAGGAGAGCTAGTAAGAGATTTGAAAGTGGGAGAGGGAGGGGGAGATCTGAAATGATAGGAGAAGACCGGGGGGGGGGATGGAGCCAAGAGCTGGACAGGTGATTGGCAAAGGGGATATGAGAGGATCATGGGACAGGAGGCCTAGGGAGAAAGAAAAGGGGGAGGGGGGAAAAAGCCCAGAGTGAGAGGGACAGAGGGAGAAAAAGGAGAGATAGAAAAAGAATGTGTGTATATAAATAAATAACGGATGGGGTACGAGGGGGAGATGGGGCATTAGCAGAAGTTTGAGAAGTCAATGTTCATGCCATCAGGTTGGAGGCTACCCAGACGGAATATAAGGTGTTGTTCCTCCAACCTGAGTGTGGCTTCATCTTTACAGTAGAGGAGGCCATGGACATTTCGGACATCCCTCCCCCTCCTGTCTTCTCCTATCATTTCGGATCTCCCCCTCCCCCTCCCACTTTCAAATCTCTTACTAGCTCTTCTTTCAGTTAGTTCTGATGAAGGGTCTCGGCCCGAAACGTCGATTGTACCTCTTCCTAGAGATGCTGCCTGGCCAGCTGCTTTCACCAGCAACTTTTATGTGTGTTGCTTGAAATTCCAGCATCTGCTGATTTCCTCATGTTTGGGCTATATTTTTTTTTTGTGACAATATGGTTTTCTGCTACAGTAACTATATGTACTATGTGCTCTGTGTGCGTATGTTGTTACAGTGTTTCGTCCCGTAGACCCAGAGGAACACTGTTTCGTTTGCTGTATACATGTGTATGGATCAATGACAATTAAACTTGAACTTGGACTTGATATCCCTATCAGGTTGCATATTGGGTGAAATGTCGTAGCCTTCATGGAGCATGCATTCAGTCTTGGAGTTTACACTGTGAGTGTTTCATGAAGACATTGTATTGTGTAATGCCCATAAATGCTGCACAATAAAAAAATTACTGGAGGAACTCAGCAGATCAAGCAGTATCTATAGAGAGGAATAAATAGTCAATGTTTTGTTCCAACCTCCAAGAAGACCACAACCTTGTTGTGTTCAATGACTCAGAGAGCTATGCTGGCTGGAGTCGGGGCCTCGTACTTTGGCTCTTGGTAGGGTCACCCATGCCAAAACAGTCAAAGGGTAGAGGCCAAGCTAGGGGGTCCAGCTCAGGATTAACAACACTGACTGGTCAAAAATATTGTTACAGAAACAGCAATGAAGACTCCTTCTATATCTGCGTGCCACGGTATGGACAGACAAAAATGGAGGACCTTCTTTGCTGCCCTAAACACCACCAGCTTAATGGGCAGTAAGTAAGTTAATTAGTTTTGGACAGAGACCTTTCATCAACACCTACACACTGTATATCATCAGGATGTACTGGGTATGTAGGGGATATCTACATATTGTAAGGGAATTAAATGATGCTGAAAATCAAAATTATTTGCTGAATCCAGACTTTCAAACAGGGCTGCTTTTTTAGCACGACATCTGCTTGCACCCTTTGGGCCCCAAATAATTCCTTGACTTCAGTTTTTATTACAAAGGAAAGGAGAGTGCAGAGAAAAATCCTTGGTGGTAACAGCAGGTGTGGGTAAATGAAAATGGAAGCAAAGCACAAGATACGACTGGCAATACGTTACTCGCGTAGCTTTACTGACTGAAGATGAATTTTTAGGAAAATACATGAATATTATTTTCGCACATGCTTTAATGTAAAATTTTGATCTCCACTCACAAACTATAGCTCAGTTAAGCTGAACTGTTATGGTAATATTGAAGATGGTAAATATTTTGGATCGAAGAATTTTGGCTTAAAAGCATTTTCACTGTCTCTGACACTAGTTGCGTCCCAGTCATGACCACTTTGGAAATGGTGTTTGGTTATCAGTTAAGGGAAGATTTATCATCAGTGCAGGTGAGCAAATATTTTCCTTTGGAACAATAGTACAAGATTCATGTTCATATACCTCATGCTTTTTCCAAGAAGACCTGATATGAGGAAGGAGCATTGGCTCTTAGGTTATCCTGGAATTAACTCCTACATATGAGCATTTGACCCGTATGCTATATCTACTGTTTCTGAAGTATCACAGTTCTGTAAACCAACAAGCGCTAGATGGCATATTGATCTCTTCCAGTATTCTATATTTTTTATTCTATATCTGTGCTACCTGCTAGTAACTTAACTTAATGATTCTGTTCTGGCACTTCTAACAACAATGATTTATCCATTGTCTCCTGTTCCAGACATAACTTCCATTAATCACTAGCCTTTACTGCCCTCTTAGCTAGATCCATTGTCACGTTTGGGATATAATTTCTTCTGCCTTCCGGGAGAAGGTCTATCCTTGACCTTCTCTTTTGTTTTCTCTGACTTTTTCCCTTTCTCTGCAACTTAAACCCTGTACTAATGTGTTTCAGATCCACTGAAGAGTTACCAACTATCCCTGTTATTTTACCTGCTAAATATTTCTAACATCTTTTGTTTTATGACTTAAGGTGAGGTGACTACAGCTGATGCAGATAGAAAAGTCATCATGGACTTGGAAAAAGAAGTGTGGGTGAGATGGTTGAAAAAATTCTAGTAGTAATATAAAAAGTATAACTGTAAATGCTCACTATAAATTCAGATGGATTATATAATTTTTGATTCTGTAACATTTATTGCTATAAACTCTTACAGTATGCACCCGGGGTTTAAATGCTCCGATTTCCTGGAGTATGGCTAACTGGCACGGTCTGTTTCAAGATTCTGGTCCAATCTGCTAACTGGTGGCCATGTTTTGGCGCCAATATATGGATTTGAAAGAGCTCCTGAATTCAGGATCGGAGCTCGATTGTCAGATCAACTTTGTTTCAGTCTATGATTGTGTTTACCATTTCGGTCTTCTTTGGATTCTTGCCTAGTCTCATCAGGTTCTCATCTAGCATCTAGTTAAGAACCCTGTTCTTGTCTCAGTCTCAGAATTGCATCTCAATTCTAATGTTAGATACTCCAGTACTTGAGTCCCTATCAACCTCAGCAAGGCCTCTCATCATAATAAACACCATATTTCAAGTAATAGGACATCAATAATGAAGTGCACTCCATATATCTGTTAACTTACCTCTCATTGTTATCCCTGGCAATGTTGATTGCTTTGGTTATATTTGGTGTTTAACACAATAAAACAAATTAAACCTCGAGTAAAATGACAATGTATTGAATAATCCTGACATTTGAGGTTTGAGGGTTTATAATTCTTTCAGCTGATAAAAAAAAATAGAGAATTGTTTCCATATGATCAAGAAAGACTTTTTTTTAAAATAATGAAAGCCTACCATTCTTAAGTTTTCTTGTGTGAGAAATTTGAGCTTATTTTCCATACGTCGTAAGGCATGGCTCATTTCTTCATTCTTCCTACTGAGACGTTTCTTTTTATCCAAGAGAGGTTTGTACTGACTTTCTGCTTCACGTAAACGCTTGAGCTAAAGTAGAAATAAAGAGAGAGAGATTAATCTGAATAATTTGAGACTTCAACAATGGATATCAGTAACAATTCATGCCTGGCAATGTTGAAATAAATAGAGTACTTTAGAAACATAAATTTACTTCTAAAACTCAAGTCTCTATTTAGATAGTTGATCTGGAAATTTAAGCATGTCATGAGCATTAAACCTGGTATTTTTGCCCTAATATCAGATTCTAAATATCTATTTATTTAAAATGTTAAATAAAATAAGCTTTTATTGCTTGAAATTTTCTCTCAAAACATATTAAAATTTCTCACGTCATTTTATGCCATTGAGTAAATTGGTATCTTTAAAAAGAGACAGGTAAAAGCTGAATGTGAAATTGTTTAGAGGACTTGTATTTTTAGAATAGACTGATATATAATGTTAGCCCCAAACTCAGCACTGGAACAATATTTCCACACTTTGAATTAGACTTTGCACAAACATGCCATTCCTTAACAAAGATATCAGTCTTTTTAACACTGATGTGTTTCACTGCTTGGAATTTTCTATACAGCTCTTTGAAATCTGCACTCACTTTGAACAAACACCATGGAATGAGGTCCCATCCCTCAGGCTTGCTCCAGCTACATATTAAAAGATCCTTATGCTTATTATTTAATAGGTTAGATGCCGACTTCTCCAGTTGCGTACCACCCCTTCACCCAATTCCTCTCTTCCCTCTACCCTCACACCAGATGAATCTCCTGATAATTTAAATAAATAATTAAATCAATAAGATTTACAAAATTGAGTTGATTACTATATGTGGAGATCAGTAGGAAATTGAGGCCTAATATATTAGCCATACCTCATTAAATGACAGAATTGGCTAGAGGGATGCTTCTTTACATAGCCCTGGTTTTCTTATTACAGTGAAGATATTTGACAAAGTGAGATTTAACTGTGCAACAAAGTTCTTTCCCCTTTACATTAGCTCAGATTATGGAATGGGATCCAGGCCTTCCTGTGATGTGTCCAGGTTATTCTGGCTTTCTTTAGAGCACAACCCTTAACAAAATATCACTGTCCATGATGTGATGCTTAGTTTATAAGACATGTAACAGCACCTTCTAACAGCAGATTTCAAATACCTGAATTCCTTTATGTGTCTCAATCACCTTAGTGATCATGACCACAGCACTAAGTGAACATAACTTTGTCTCTGTTGAAATAATGATACCTGCCTAAATTTTGATCAGCTTTGTTCATTGGCTGGTGAAAATGTTTAAACTTGTCAGGATCTTCATTTCAGGTGTCAAGTCTTCCGTAACAATAGATTCCAGATACTTAAGCTTTTGCTATGGTTTCTAAATATCCATTCCAGGCCTCCACTGGTATTGGTAATCCTGGAGGCTGGATTGATTTCTCTTTAATTTTATTAAGAATTGTTTCCATTCTATAGCTCTTTGTGGTTTTGAAGAGCACTTCTGTGAGTTCTTGAATCCTTTCAAGAATTCCTCCTGTCGGATCAACGTCTTTGGTAACTGTGTGATGCTGATCGTCCACACACTAAGTGATGGAGTTCCTGTGAAATTCTTTCAGGTATATTGCATGTTTGGAGCAGATGTGAAAAGGCATGGTGACAACAAACAACATTTGCATCCTTGAACTGAAGTTACAGTGATGATGTAAAGAGATTGTACTGTTTTTTTGTTGATGTGATCAAGTATATCCTGATGTACTTTTTCATTGTGAACTAAAGTACCTTATTTCAAATTCCATGGAAAAACCTCTGAAGTTATGGTGAACTTACTTTCAACGCATCTTCTAATAAATAATTAAAAAATGACCAAATTAACATCACTGAACTGCTTAAAGATTGATTGGCCTAATCCCAAACAATGATGAGGTAGTCTACAGGGATGAAGTCATCTCTTTGACACAGTGGTGTCAAGAAAATAACCTCTCCCACAATGTCACAAAAACAAAGAAGCTGGTTATGGATTACAGGAGGAATGGAGACAGGCTAACCCCTATTGACATCAAAGGATCTGGGGTTGAGAGGGTAAACAGCTTCAAGTTCTTCGGCATCCACGTCACCGAGGACCTCAGGTGGTCTGTGCACACCAGCTGTGTGGTGAAAAAGGCACAACAGCGCCTCTTTCACCTCAGACGGTTGAAGAAGTTTGGTATGGGTCCCCAACTCTTAAGAACTTTCTACAGGGGCACAAATGAGAGCACCTGACTGGCTGCATCACTGTCTGGTAAGGGAACTGTGCCTCCCTAAATCACAGGACTGCAGAGAGTGGTGCGGACAGCCCAGCACATCTGTAGTTGTGAACTTTCCATGATTCAGTACATTTAGATTAGATTAGATTAGATTATGAGGACACACAGTCCTCTTTTATTGTCATTTAGTAATGCATGTATTAAGAAATGATACAATATTCCTCCGGTGTGATATCACAAAACACAGGACAGACCAAGACTGAAAAAAGCTAACAAAACCACATAATTATAACATATAGTTATAACAGTGCAACAATACCATAACTTGATGAAGAACAGGCCATGGCACAGTAAAAAAGTTTGAAGTCTCTCAAATATCCCACATCTCACGCAGACGGGAGAAGGAAGAAAACTCTCCCCGCCATGCCCGACCACAGTCCGACTCTGAGTCATCCGAAAACTTTGAGCCTCCAATCAGCTCTCCAACACCGAGTACCGAGCACCATCTCTATCTGAGCGACTTGACCTCAGTCTCGGTCGCCAGCAGCAGGCAAAGCCGGGGATCTTGAGGCCTTCCCTCCGGAAGATTCTCGATCGCCCAGTAACAGCGGCAGCGAACTGGTGTTTCAGAAATTCCTCCAGATGTTCCTCTGTGCTTTCATGTCTGTCTCCATCAAATCAGATATTGTCCATGGCCCCTATTTAATGGATACGATATCATTTTCACCGGAGAGCTGTGTGCACGCGGCGCGCTGCTATCTCCTCCTCCTGAAGGGCCCAAAGGATCTCTGGGGACCTGAGTCACCCCAACCACGATTGATTTCAGCTGCTACCATCCGGGAAACGGTATTGCAGCATAAAAGCCAGGACCAACAGGCTCCGGGACAGCATCTTCCACCAGGCCATCAGACTGATAAATTCATGCTGATTTGGGTGTATTTCTACATTACGTTGACTGTTCTATTTATTATAAATTACTATAATTGCACATTGCATGTTTAGACGGAAAAGTAACGTAATGAATTTTACTCCTCATGTATGTGAAGGATGCAAGAAATAAAGTCAATTCAATTTAATTCAATAAAGGAGTTACAAGGAGAGTAGACAATAGTTATAACAAATTGAAAACTTGAGTTTACTTTTTAAGAGGGTAACTAAAAAGATTCTGGGTAGTGTCTGTCAGAACTTATAAGACATTTGGTGAGGTCCCACATGGCAGGCTGAACCAGAATGTTGAGGCACACGGGATCCAAGGTGAGCTAGCTATTTGCTTGTGAATGTAGGAAGTATGATAAACAAGGTCCTAGATGACACAAAAATTGGTGATGCTGTGGAGAGAGTGAGAAAGCTACAGCAGGATATAGATCATTAGGAAAGTTGGACAGGACATTGGCAGATGGGATTTGATGCTGACAAATATGAAGTGGTGCATTTTGCAAAGCCGGAAAGGGACAGGGCATATAGAGTAATTAGTAGAGTACTAAGGAAATTTGATCAACTGAGGGACTTTAGGGTTCAACTCCATAGTTCATTAGAAGTGGCAACACAAGCAGATAGGTTGGTGAAGAAGGCATATGGCATGCTTACCTTAAAAGGTTGTGTCACAGAATATAAAAGTTGAGAAGTTACAAAGTACAAAGTCGATCACTATTGGGAGTATTGTGCGGTGGTCTTGGATCTCATGCCGCTAGTTTCAGGAGCAGTTGTTGCCCTGTCGCCATCAGGCTTCTGGACCAGCTTTTGCTGTACTGGCTCTGCGGTTCTGGACTCACTTTGGGGGACTCTACAGCACTACGCGTTATTTGTTTACATTTTTTAAAACTACCCATTTGTATTTACATGATTGTCCTCTTTTGCACATTGGAGGTTTTTCAGTATTTGTTGTGTATATTTGTTCTTGTGGATTCTGTTGTTGTCTCTTTGTCTTGTGGCTGCCTGCAAGAAGATGAATCTCAAGGTTGTATACGGTAAACATACTTCAATAATGAATTTGAACTTTGAACTTTCTTCCTGAAGAAATAGAGGCACACTTACCAAGACAACAAACCATACTGTCATGCACACATTGCAGATTGTGCTGCCAGTGCAAATAGTCCTTACGAGCTTGATTTCAATGTTTAAGTTAGGATAGGTAGATGATGGGAGGAGTATGCTGGGCCATGGACCGGGTGCATGTCGATGGGATTAGGCAGTTTCAATGGTTTGGCACAGACTAGATGGGCTGTGCTTTTTCTGTGTTGTACCTTTCTTGACTCTATGACTCTAACCCTGGGAAAGCTACTTGCCTTCCCCTTCGATATTGTTGCATCCTACCCCAAGAAGGCAAAAGATGAGGAGAATTGTTCGTAACAATCTCAGCAGGCCAGGCAGCATTTATGTAGAGAAATAAACAGTTAATGTTTTGGGCGGAGACCTGTCATCAGGACTGGAAAGGAAGGGGGAAGAAGCCAGAATAAGAAAGTGGGGGGAGGGGAAAGAATCTCTTGACAACAGCTCATCCACTTCCTGCACCTCTGCTCTCACTTCTTCCCTTTCTGAATGGAACGGCGATAAGAGTTCTCTTGGTCCTCACCTTTCATCCTACCAACCTTTGCACTCAACAGATCATGCTTCACAGTTTCTGCCAGTTTTAACAAGATTCCATCATGGAAAACATGTTCTCTTCCCTTGCCTTGCCACCATTTTGAAGGGACTATTCTCATCATTACACCCCATTCCCACTAACGACTCTATTTCTTATGGAATTCCCATGCAGCATCAGGAAGTGCAACTTCTTTCAATTCTTCCCTTCCAAACACAAGGTGATCAAAGCACTCTTTCCATGTTAAGTAGCAATGGACAAGTACTTTTCCCAGTCTAGTATACTGTATTCAGTGTCATGGTGTCAAGACAACAACCCCTCAAAAAAGTCAGCAAAACAAAATAATTGATCAGTGACTTCATGAAGTAGGGTAAAGTACACAACCTGTCTCTATCAATGGTGCTGGGGTGGATGTGGTTGAGAGCTACAAGTTCCTAGATCCAATTATCAACAACAATTTGTGCTAGCCTAGCTGTGTGGACACTATGGCCAAGAAAGCACACCATAACCTCTACTACCTCAGAAGGCTAAGGAAATTTTGCATGTCTCCAATGGCCCTTATCAATTTATATAGGTACACAATAAAACACATCCTATGCAGATGATTCACAGTTTTGTGTGGCAACTACACTGCCAATTCCACAAGAAAATGCAAAAAGTTGTGATCATAACCCAGTCACAAAAAACTCTGTCTACAGCTTCTGGTTGCCACAGGAAAGCAGCCAACGTAATCAAGAGCACCATTGACCCCAGGCATTCTTTCTTCCCCCCATTCCAAATGGAAAGAAGATACAAAAACTTTAGAATATGTATCACTAGGCTCAAGAACAGCTTCTACCCTGCAGTTGTAAGACACTTGAGTGGACCTTTTCTAATATTGAGATGAATGCTTGTTCACTCGGCCTACCTCATCAATAGCCCCTGCTCTGAATTTGAATTGAATTGACTTTATTTCTTACATTCCTCACATGCATGAGGACTAAAAATCTTTATGTTACATCTCCATCTAAATGTGCCATGTGCAATCACAGTAATTTCTAATAAATAGAACGGTCAATGTAATATAGAGTACACCCAAATCAGCTCATCATCAATCTAATGGCCTGGTGGAAGAAGCTGTTCCGGAGCCTGTTGGTCCTGGCTTTTATGCTGCGGTACTGCTTCCTGGATGGTAGCAGATGGAATAGATTGTGGTTGGGATGGCTTGGGTCCCCAATGATCCTACGGGCCCTTTTTACACACCTGTCCTTGTAAATGCCCTCAATCATGGGAAGTTCACAATCACAGATATGTTGGGTTGTCCGCATCACTCTCTGCAGAATCCTGCAATTAAGGGAGGTATAGTTCCCATACCAGGCAGTGATGCAGCCAGTCAGGATGCTCCCAGTTGTGCCCGTGTAGAAAGTTCTTAGGATTTGGGGGCCCATACCAAACTTCATCAACCGTCTGAGGTGGAAGAGACACTATAGTGCCTTTTTCACCACAGAGCTGGTGTGTACAGACCACGTGAGGTCCTCGGTGATGTTCACCCTCTCAGCCCCAGATCCATTGACATCAATAGAGGTTAGCCTATCACCATTCCTCCTGTATCCACAAACAGCTCCTTAGTTTACATGTCTACATATTTGTCTACATCTATTGTACTTTTTCTGTAACTGTAACACAATTCTTTATATTCTGTTCTCTTTTTTCCCCTCTGTACGACTTTGAAGTATTTATGTATGATATGGTGTGCTTTGATGGCACTTTTCCTTTTTTGTTATTTTGAAACTGTAAAAGACAGAAATAAAAAAGCTTTCTTGCTTATAATATTAAAGAAATGTGTCATCTTTAACTTTATGCCTCTTGAAATCAGGTCATCTTTTACTCGCTTAGCTATTCACAGTAACAGAAAGTTTGACTAGGGGTCCCCAAACTTTTGCAAGCCACTGTATGTGACAATAATAAACCATTTATCAAGTACCAGTAAAGTCTTCTCTGCATTGGAGAAATAAAATTCAGATTGGGGCACCATTTTGTGGAACAACTGTGTTCAGTCCACAGGGATAAACCAGAGTTTCTGTTGTCAGTTAAGTGAATTCTTCATTCCACTTCCAATCTGAATTGCCTGTCTCTGGCTTCCAGTACTGTTATGACAATGCACCACAAAAGCTTGAAGAACAACACTTTCACTTTTGGTCAGCAAAGTTTGCAGGTTTCTGGACTTAATATTAAATTCTACTTGTTATGTGTGCAACGTAACTGGTCTCATCTGCTGTAAAACAACTATGTTTAATATTGGCTCCATTTTTCTTTCTCCATTTTGCACAATCTGACTTTCTGAGTATATTCTTCGTCTCTTTAAAAAAACCTTGTGTTTGCATTTTCAGCCTCCAACAATCCCAGCAATTACTGACCAGAGGATCTCTACAGCTTACAATACACACATCCATACGCAAGATATACTTCACAGGGTTGAAATGAAATTTAATCTGTCAACACAAATTTTAGAGTGCGTGGGGATCTCTTTGAAACCTAGATAAGGTGGATGTGGAGAAGATGTTTCCTCTGGTGAAGATATCCAGAACTAGGGGGCGCAGCCTCAAAACTGAGCAGCGATCATTTAGAACAGAAGTAAGGAGGAATTTTTTTTAGTCAGATCTGTGGAATGCTCTGCCACAGACTGCAGTGGAGGCCAAGTCAGTGGATATATTCAAAGCCGAAGTTTATAGTTTCCTGATTGGTCAGGGCATCAAGGATTATGGTTAGAGCAGTGGTTCCCAACCACTGGGCCGCAAAGCATTTGCTACCGGGCTGCGAGGAAACGATATGAGTCAGCTGCACCTTTTCTCATTCCCTATCACGCACTGTTGAACTTGAACATAGGGTTGCCAACTGTCCTGTATTTGCTGGGACATCCCGTATATTGGGTTAATTTGGTTTGTCCCGTATTTCCCCCCGCTAAGGTATAACATTCCTATGAAACCTTTCGTGCCGAAATCGCGTGAAGCGAAGAAGAAATTACAATTAATTTATATGGGAAAAATTTTTGAGCGTTCCCAGACCCAAAAAATAACCTAACAAATCATACCAAGTAACACAAAACCGAAAATAAATAACACTAACATATAGTAAAAGCAGGAATGATATGATAAATACACAGCCTACATAAAGTAGAAATAATGTATGTACAGTATAGTCGGGAAGATGAAGGCAAAACCGATTTGCGGGGGAAAAAATCGGCATGTATGCGCATGTGCACATCACATGAGCACGTCACGCATGTGCACACAGGTGCCCGCGCAAGGCTTCATGGTCATGGTAGTCTTTTCTGGGGTAAAGTGTCCTAGGATTTGACTGCTACTTTTGTCCCTTATTTGGGAGTTAGAAAGTTGGCAGCCCTAACTGTAAAAGACATGTTGAGGTGAGTTTAACCCTACGTTAACACCCCCCCCCCCCCCCCCCACCGCCGGTCGGCCGGTCCGCAAGAATATTGTCAATAGTAAACCGCTCCGCAGTGCAAAAGAGGTTGGGGACCCCTGGGTTAGAGGATAGATGTATGGGATTGAATGAGATCCGGGATTAGCCAGGATAAAATGGCAGAGAGGACTCGATGGGCTGAATGGCCTAATTCTGCTCCTATATCTTATGGACTGATGATCTTATGGTCTAAAAATTTCAATGGACACTGCAAATTTTTAACTTTCCATTTCAACACATACCATCAAATGATTTGGTAAAGTATTAATTATCCTTGTTGGCTTGATGGAAAATCTTGTAAAAAATATTTGCCATTGCAGTTAATTGCCTAATACTTACACAGCAAGTATTACTTGATCCGGCCTTAGCTGTAGCATGAGAAATAAATGTTACTCATGGGAATGTGAAAGTAATAATTTGGTAAATACGTCAGTCAAAAATGTAAAAGATAACAGCATCAGATTCAGGACGTTAATAATGAATGTAAACACTTGAACAATAGTTGAAGGTTAATCACCAAAATCACTTACAAGCTCGTTTCTCTCTTCAGACAGCAAAGCATTCCGATCTTCTAGTTTCCTGATGATTGCACTTAATTCAGCAATTTTAAGTTGGAATCGCCGAGTATCCTTTTCATCCAACTGCTGTTCCTGAAACATAGATCAACTGCAGATAACTGAACATCAACACAGCCACACATCACTGATAGACCATAACCAAAGAGACTGAAGATTTTGTCACAACTATTAAATCAGAGGCAACATTTCCTTTTTTTTTTGCCATTAATGTTACCTCGCCCTTATATGTAAAAATGAACAAACAAGCAAATCAGCTAAACTACATGAGGAAAAAATGAAAAAAAGAGATGGTATTGAAAATACAGTCCAAACAAAAACACTTGACATTGGCATACCATGATCTCCAAAGGTGTTTTTCTACCTCAAGACACTATTGTCTATTTAAGTGAAATGGAAACCGTGATGCATTCCATTAATCTAAAACAAAACTAACCATGCTTTTACAAAAAAGAGCAACATGCTTCTAGCTAATAACTGAAGGCAACAGACAGACTGTGAAAATGTTATAATTGATTATACAACAAAAAAGAATTTTAATGCTTTATGTATGAGGACACTTGAAGAAATGTTGGAATGAATTACATTGAAAGCTGCAGTGGGTGGATTTTCTGTGTGGTTAGGTGAATAGGTGCCAATTATTTCCCATAGGTTATGCACTGCAGCACGCTATTAAAAATAGATATTGATAGCGTGTTGATGGATGATTTTCTGAACTAATGATGCTTGAATCCCACCAAACAGGTGCAGTGATTCCTCATACAACAGGTGCAGGAGAGCCTTTGCATCATATAACTATACAGTCTGCTTAGAAACATTTTCATTCCATGTGCTAACAAAACCAAGAGCCAGTGAAAAAAAGAATCTTGATGAGAGTCAACAATGGGAAAGCTAAATTATGTTTACGGACATGAGCATTTGCCTTAAAATTAAGCAGCAGTTTATGTAATTAGCAAATTACAGATAAAAAGCATAAGGATAACAAAGGATGATTGAAAGTATTGCCTTTAATTTATGTCTACAGTCCTGAAAGCATGGCAATTCAGTAGATTTACTTTCTCATGTTCATTATAAACTAGAAGAAAGTGAGAGACACTCGTGCAAGACCAGGTCTGGAAGCTGTCTGACTAGTGCTAAGTTTGGTGTACTTCACACAATGCCTGGCTTCTGAAAAATGTGTGAATGCAGATTAAAAGAAGAAAATAAGCAGCAGCAATGATTGGGCGGAGCAGTGGGGAAGGGGGCATAGTAAAGTTTACTTTCAAATTACTTAAGAGGTAACTTCTAAATACTGCGCTTATTAAATAATCAGAAGACAAACAAGCTGCGACACAGTAAAATCCGTCTTCAAGACTAATAAAAATGAAAAGCATTATCATAAACTTAAATCTGTTATTAATTCTACTTCAACAGTAACAGAGAGTTGGCTATGGTGTAAAGAATATAAAAGCTATTGGAATAATTTTGGAATGTGATAGTATTGCATAAGAGTTAATAATTAAGCAGAAGGTATTAATATGGCCCTCATCAAGATTTGGTTACAGAATTTGTCGATTCGGGCAGTTATAGACCACGTATGTGAAAGTGCTTACAGGGCTTCCTGAATGATCTGAGGCGTCTCCTGCACCGCTTGCGCAAGGAAGCTCTCTTTTCGGGCTACTCAGATGTCGTTTTTCCCATGCTTCAGCCTCTTTGACCTGGGTAAGTTGTTCATCTAAAGCCTCTTTTTGGAGCTGGAGCCTCTGAGCATGACCAGCCTGAGCCCCCAGCTCTTTTTCCAGCACGTAGACTGCTCTGTCTTTTAATTTTATCTCATCCATCTACAATGAGAACAAAACACAATCACAGATGCATGCACTTCAGGTCATCCATTGCCACTTGACAATTATTCCCCAAAAATAAAACTCAAGGGAAGGAATAAAAGATTTGTATTTTCTGGGGCAATGAAGCCAAATTGTAGATTTATTTAATTTCCAAACTCATTGAAATTTAATTTATAAAGAAAAGAGTTTAAATTATTTTAATAGCTATTTTAGCTATTTCTACTTGCCTTACGGCAATTCCATTTGATAAATTTGTTGAAAGGTTTGAATCTTATTTTTCCAGGATAATAATGCCACAATTTAATGAATTTTTAAAAAAAATATTTGATTTCTAAAATCACATTAAGCGCATTATACATAGTTTGCCATAGCACATAATTATAAATCTTAGTTGCTTAACACAATTCCAGTGATCCACGCTGTGAATATTACCAATAGCTTTTAGTAAACATTATCTTTTAATAAACTTTATGAAAATTATAACAGAACCAATCAAATCAAATTAGGTCCTCTATTTTCAATTTGCAATGCAAAAAACCTAGTTTATGAAATCTATCTTTATTTACCTGCATATAGCAATTTTTCAAATAATTCAGATTGAAGTGTTTAGTTGCATAGAATTATTTTGAACATTAAGTAATTACACATGTGTCTTTTCTGAACCAACATCTGGTGAGGCAGTCACAGCTTTCATGGAACTCTGGATGTGGTTGATTCCTGACCCATAATCCAGACAAATTGGATTCAACTATCACCAACACTTAGGTTAGGTTCGAATATGAAGGGTTTTAGTAAAGTGTTGTTCTTGCCAATGAATCTAAACATCTACAGTACAACATCACAGGAGTCATTCCACTTCAGCATTCCCATGAATGTGACAACTATTCACTGTGATGAAGAAACTCAAAAAACAAACATCTAATGGATGTATCAAGACAGAGTCCTGCATACCTGATAACAAATGCGCACTCTTACCAATGGCTAGGACAATCAGAGAGTAAAACACATCACGGTAAAGTCCCCTCAACCATTGAGCACATCTAAATGGAATGCTGTCATGGAAAAACAGCATCCGTCATCAAGGATCCTCACCACCAAGTCCATGCACCTTTTTTGCTGCTGCCATCAGGTGGAAGGTACAAGTATCCCTGGATCCGCACCACCAGGTTCAAGAACCCCTCAACCATCAGGCTCTTGAACAAAAGAGGATAACTACACTTACCTATTGAGATGTCCCCACAACCAATGATATCACTTTAATGGCTTGTAGGCATTAAATTTTGAAGATTAATGCTTGGTGTCCTTGTAGCAGTCTTAATGACCTCATTCATGAAAGCCACTATGGGATATCAAAGAGAGCTACTGGGTGATCAGTGCTATTTACGAACAAGTTCACAGAAATCTCTGGTGCTCAACTACCACACTTGTGTGTAATGTGTATATACTGTGTGCCTTGTTACCGCACAAGGTGTTATCAAACAGATCATCAAGATGTTGAAGTAATACTTCCTTTTCCTGAACTAAAAACAGAAGAATACTAGAAACACTCAGCACGTCAGACATCATCTCTGGGAAGGGAAACAGTTAATGTTTTGAGTCTGAGAACATGGAGAAAGAAAACCAAGTAGTCTTAGTTAAAGTAGGGGAAGGGGGAATATCTTTGATAGGGTGTGACCAAATGAATAAATGTGGCAGTTAAGAAGTATTTTATACTTTTTATGTGTTATGTGTTGCCATGGTACAATGCCAGCAAGCCAAGTTATAATGCGCTGGAATTTTAGATAACTTGCTGTTTCTTTATCTTTCACAACTATCCATTTCTTTCTGTTACCTATTCTGATTTTGACTCTGCTTTTCTCTCCCCACTAGTATAACCTTGCCTGCTGGACATGTTCCAGAGCCTTGCTATTAGCAATGCATAAAACATGCAAAGAAGCATAAATTGCTACTAATTGTTACATTTACTTATTAGGTCTCACTCTATCAGTGATATGTCCATCCCTTCACTGCAACTGGAAATGTGTCATTTGCTCTATTTCCAAGTATCCTGTTTCATAATCTACTATTGGGCAGATCCAGCATTTTCTGGTTTTAATTCTGATTTAAGATATCAGATCTTTCTTTTTACTTCCACTGCCTGGAGCACATGGGAGGATCCCTTCAGTACATGGCTGGGTGCATGTCAGCATTAATAGTGACCTGTTGTACAGCCTTGTAGCTGTTTGGCAAGTGGCAGGAGCAAGGGATGTAAGGGGAAGGAGGAGGACAAGGGGGAAGAGGATGGGAAGTCAGCAGGGATAATTAACAGAGATTGAACGACAAGGCCAGGTATGGGGAAGAGACTGTTAGGTTCTCATAATTAGGAAACATGGTTTGGATTTACTGCACATGAGGCAGAACAAGATGGCCCTGCTCTCTCTCTCCCTACTATGAAAGCCTGATTGTGAACTCAGTATAGTTCTCTATTTAAGCCACTGAATGTAGATATTACGACTCCTTTGAAACCTGGCATTCATACATAGAGAAGAACCTAACTAGTTTTGAGCAGGCATTCAAGCTGTGTGTTTAGCTGAAACAGATTAAATCCTATTCCAGGAGCTCACAACGCATTCCCAGGCAATGATTGTGACAGCAGCTCTTTAATCACCTGTAACATCTATTTCCACTGAATGCATTGAATAAAAATCAAAATAGAGGGCTTTGATTTCAGACAAAACAATACTGCAGGATTTGGAGGACTTTAAAGAATTGTATTACCATCCAATTTAAATGATAATTTAATAATTTGTCCAAGTACTTTTTGGAAAGGAAATATTTCGTGTTAACATGCATAAATGGCATTATGGTGGGAGGCATTTTTTCACATGAACTTCAGTCAGGGTACCAGTAGATGTCATTTGTAAGGGTAGATTCATCATGAATGACATGGGCATCAGCCAATCAGGGAAAAAATAATAGAATCAAAGGCCCAGACATGCAAATTAAGCACCTGATATTTTAAATAGAGCCAGGGATCCCAGCACACAGCAAATATCTTCAAGGAAAATTTCCTGTGGTTTTACAGCAATGAGCAGAATCTTTAAATGAAATGATTGTAGAATTATGCAGCACAGAAGGAGGTTTTGCTTGTGTTCTTGCTCTTTGTGTTGGCTTCAACTTCCTTGCTTTTTCCTTTAGCCCTGCATATTTTCCATTTTTGACCGTCTGAAACTTTCTGTTTTTAAGTTACTAATGGATATGTTTTCCCTCAAAACACCAGAACATAACCCAAATGAAATTCAACTAATATTGAATCTGTATCCTCTGGATGCTCAGTCATCTGCTCATGGAATGGTTTCAACATATTTACGTGATCTATTTCATTATTTAATAGTACTTAACCATTTCCTTAAAATTAATTCAAATAGAGGCAAGTTTCTTAATGCAGGCTAGATTGCTCCAAAGAAATATTTTTATGGTTTTACAGCACTGAACAGAATCCACTAACGAAAGGATTACAGAATTCTATATATGTTTAATTCTGGCATTTTTTTTCATGTCCTTATCAAGCCCAGATACCCTTACAATGCAATGCTCAGAAGTGGACACAATGTTGCAGCTAATTATGAATTTGTGGCTTCTTAAGTTTTATTGTCATTTTATGACTTTGTTTTGCTGTTTTGAAAACCTTATGTATGTGAACTCCAATAGCTCAAAATGGCCATGACCCTTTTAAAATTCAGTCCATTTATTTCTTTTTTTATCCTTGCTATTGTCTCTACCAAAATTCATCACTTCACCTTATTTGAAGTATTTAATTCTTATGGATTTCCTTTGTATTCTGTGTTCATATAGCAGAACACCTGAACAAACGTTCCATTCTATGAACAATTCCAATTATTTTGGACAATTTTGTTGTTGTTGTTGTTGTTGTTGTTGTTTACCATTTTTAATTACTATTTAATGATTGATCAGATAATTTTGATTTGTTTATATTTATGTTAAATATATCTTAGGTTCTTTAGGCAATTTCTTAATTTTTACCTTATGAACATTTGACACACTGCATGTCTGGTACATTCAGTATGAAGTGCTAATCTGTTATTTGTGCTGTACGTTTAGAGATTGATTTATATCTAATGTTATTTTAAATTATTTGAAGAATATAGGAAAGGTTTTAAGAATACAGTCTAGGAATCACACCATTGAAACAAAATAGAACGTTACATTAAAGATTCAAAGCAGATAAATTTGTGGAGGTGAGCCAGTGTTATTGAAATGATGTATGGAACGTGAATATTTTCCCCATTCTTATTAATTTAGCTGGATAAAGGTAAAGAAAATCCTGTTAAAACTCAATATATATTAATATTTAAAAAAATTAAAATATGGCTCACATTTTATAGGTTAAAAAATGGACAAAAATGCTATTTTTTTTAAGATAGGGAATCCTGTCAGATCACTAAAATGGCTTCTTCATGCACAGTATATTGATGTTACCTGCTATACTATTTAGAAATAAAATGAAGGCACTTTCAAGCAACCAGCTTTTTGCTGGAGAGGATATGGAGAAATTCTAATAAGCAAACAAATAAACAGCAGAGATCTACTGATACAAGACGCATATCAACTTCATACAAGTTTATAAAAGGAAGTCCACTCTGTGGCCACTTCATAAAGTATACTTGTGTACCTATTCATTAATGCAAATGTCTAATCAGACAATCATGCAGCAGCCACTCAGTGCATGCAGACCTTGATCACAAGGTTCAGTTGTTGTTCAGACCAAACATTAGAATGATGAAGAAATGTGATCTAAATGACTTTACCCGTGGAGCTATTGTTGGGTTCAGAAGGGATGGTTTCAGTATCTCAGAAACTGCTGATCTCTGGAGTTTACAGAGAATGGTGTGAAAAACAACAAAAAAAAGTCTTGTGACCAGCAGTTCTGCAGGCAAAATTGGCTTCTTAATGAGAGGTCAGAGGAGAATGGCCAGGCTGATTCAAGCTGACAAAAAAACGACAGTAACACAAATAACCATGAGTTATAACAGTGATGTGCAGAAGAGCATCTCTGAAAGCACAGCACGTTCAGCCTTGAAGTGGATGTACTGCAGTAGCAGAGAATGGGTCCAGAGTTAGTGACATATTCCTTGTGTAAGATGTGGGAACATTGGGAGACCTCCAGTCTCACTGATAACTAAATCTGCATGAAGTGCACCAAGCTGCAGCTCCTGAGAGAGCTTGTTAAGGAACTGGAGCTGCAGCTGGATGACCTACAGCTCAAACAGTAAAGGTGACAGATAGAAGCTACAAGAAGATAGTTAACCTTAAGTTGCAGTAGGCAGGTACCTGGGTGACTATCCAGAGAGGGAAAGGGAATAGGCAGCCAATGCAGAGTACTCCAGTGGCCACTCTCCTCAATAATAAGTTTTCCACTTTGGATACTGTCGTGGGGATGGGGGTGGTGGTGGAAGGAGTTTTAACTACCTGAAGAAGCCAAAGCAACCTGATCTCTGGCACTGAGTCTGCCTTTGTGACTCAGAGGGGAAGGAGGGAGAAGAGGAGTGTGATAGTGATAGGGGATTCCATAATTAGAGGAGCAGAGAACGGATTCTGAGGACATGAAAGAGAAAGCAGGGTGGTATGTTGCCTCCCAGGTGCCATGGTTAGAGATGTCTTGAATCAGGTCCATGGCATTCTAAAGGGGGAAGATGAACAGCTGGAAGTCATTGGTACATATTAGTATCAATGACGTAGGTAGGAAAAGAGGAGATCATGAAGAGAAAATGAAGGAAGTTAGGTAGAAAGCTGAAAAGACGGACGTTCAGGGTAGTTATCTCTGAATTAATCCCAGTACCATGTGTTAGAACAGATCAATGAGTGGCTGCGGAATTGGTGAAAGGGGCTGTATTTCAGAAGGTAACTAAACAAAACTATAAAGAGATAAAAGACGAAGAAAGCACATGAGGCTGTTTACCAGGAAAGATAATGGCATGGATAGGAGATCAGCTGCTGGCAGGAGGCAAACAATGGGGATAAAGGTGACCTTTTCTGGCTGGCTGTTGGTGGTTAGTGGTGTTCCGCAGGCATTGGTGTTGGGACTGCTTCTTTTCACGTTATATGTCAGTGATTTGGATGAAGGAATTGATAACTTTGGAGCCAAATCCGTGAATGATACAAAGATAGGGAGTGCTGTGGAAGCAGGGAGTCTGCAGAAGGACTTAGACAGATTGGGAGAATGGGTAAAGAAGTGGTATGTGGAATGTACGGTAGGGAAGTGCATGGTCATGCACTCTCTGGTAGAAAGGATAAAGGCAGGGTCTATTTTCTAAGTGGGGAGAAAGCTCAAAAATCAGAGGTGCAAAGAAACTTAGGAGTCCTTGTGCAGGATATCCAAAAGGTAAACTTGCAGTTGGTGAGGAAGACAAATGCAATGTTAACATTCACTTTGAAAGGCCTAGAATGCAAAAGCAAGAATGTAATGCTGAGGCTTTATAAGACATTAGTCAGAGCACACTTGGAGTATCATGAGCATTTCTGGAACCCTTATTTAAGAAAAGATGTTTTGGCATTGGAGAGGGTCCAGAGGAGGTTCATGAGAATGATCCCTGGAATGAAAGGGAATAGATGTGAAAAGCATATATCCTATGGTGAGGGAATCTAGGACCTGAGGGCACAGCCTCAGAATGGAGGGACATCCATTTGGAACAGAGATGAGGAAACATTTCTTTAGACAGAGGGTGGTAAATCTGCGGAATTCATTGTCACGGATGACTATGTAGGCCAAATCAATGGGTATATTTAAGGTAGAGGTTGATAGGTTCTTGATTAATCACTGCATCAAAGTTTATGGGGAGAAGGCTGGAGAATAGAATTGAGAGAGATAATAAATCAGCCGTAATGGAATGGCAAAGCGGACTAGATGGGCTGAATGGTCTATATCTGCTTCTATATCTTATGGTCTTATGGAGCTGTTGCCACGATTAGTTGTTTAGAGATCTGCATTAACAAGCAGGTGTATAAGTACACCTATTTAAGCGGTCGTTGAGTGTAGCTTCTTACATTCCATCTCTAATGGGCATCATAGATAAGCTTGACGGCAACAAAAAGCTTGTCTGGTGGATGTTAACAGCAGAAAAACGCATTGTTTCAACATTGTTTCTCAGGCTACAGACTACAGGCTTCTTAGTCATAAAATTTTCTGTTTGGATACAATCACTAAGTTCAACTGGAGTGTGCTTTACATTGTAGACCAAGTTTCTGATAAACTTTTGTTTGTGTAACAACAAATTTGAAATATTCCATGAACCAGCACAGATGTTTCACAAACACAGTTGAAAATGATCAATATTGAGTGTAAGTATCATATCCAACTTTATGGATATGGTATGATTTTTACAAACTGTATCATGAATGAGTCTTAAAGATCCCCAAAGCAGGAACATACGTGATTTAGGCATTCAGTGTTTCCTGATCTGTAGCAATATTTTGACAATTCTTCCAGGAATGTGCTGATATCATTAAAATGAGCAAGTGCAAGTCTGACAGTTATCATCTAAAATGTATCTCTCATGTAATTGAGGGTAGGTACATCAGGGACAGGGAGCTCATTGGTGGATTAATATTAACATTCGTTCCTGTTAGAGAATTCGGAAACTTAAAGATATACATGAACAATTTGAAAGAGTAAAAGATAGACAGTGAGAGAACATTTCCACCTTCTCTTAGACTTACTTTCATTAATAGTGTCAGGTATGAAGATAGTGCATACTTCTGTAGTTCACTTTAAGTGACAGAAGAATTGATCCAAAGCTTGAAATTATTAGGGTTTAATATTTCTTTATCTTTGAAAACACGAATTGTTGTATCAAATAGAACCAAAGTTTTCACTGCAAAATTTTCAAGTTGTATGGCAGTGTTTGTTGAATTGTATAACAATTGTTAATTATTTTTGTTTCTTTGTCAAGGTTAGCCTGGTAACAATTGGAATTACCAGTGTTCAGATTTTCCATTTCCGGACTGAAATAGTTTATTCATGAAGAAACCAAATGGGTGACCTCACGTGGTTGTAGTGTATCCTTAATACAAGTCTCCTCAACATTATTTAAACAGGGTAAAAGTTGATGGAACTTGAAACAGCAATTATGTTTATCACAAATTGAGTTACTTCAATCTTTTTGTAAATGTTGAAAAGGCATTGTGTTTAAACAAAAAGCTTGAGTTGCTTTAATTAAACTCCTTATCTACACTGCAAAGAGACCTCTAAATTCAAAAGTACTTCCTTTTCAAATTACTTTCAGTTATTTCGAATCAGGCTACACACATTTAATGAACTAAATTTAAAAGTAAACTTGGTACTAAACCTACTTTCAGCAGTATTACTAAAATGTCATTAGGTAACCATTCAAGTATAGCTGGACTTTTTAAAGATAGGCGCTTAAAAGAAGATCACATTTTAAAATTGCTGCCTGATTGCACTGTGTCATGACAGATTTAACATTTTTTGGTACCTGATCGTTTGGCTGTCCTCCTGCCTGCATACAGGCAGAGGCTTAGGAGTAAGACTCCAGTGTTAAGGCCAACAAAGAGGTGGTTGTGGGAGGCAGAGGAGCGGTTATGGGATTGCTTTGAGTCGGTGGTTGGGGCCATGTTGAAGGACTCATTCGAGGATCTCAACCAATGTGCCACAGTTATCACAGACTTTATAAGAACAGTCATAAATGAGCGTAATTGCACAAAATCATTTGTAGTCTTCCCCCACCGGAAGCCCTGGATGAACCATGAGATTCACAATCTGTTGAGAGCCAGATCAGTCATGTTCAGGTCTGGTGACCAAGTCAAATGCAAGAGGTCCAGGTACAACCTCCGGAAAGCCACCTCATGTAGAAGTGGCAAATCTGGATCAAACTGAAGGATGCTCGACAGCTGCAGCAGGGCTTCAATGCTATCACCCCTTGCAAAGTGAAACCAAGCAACATAGGTGACAACAAAATTTCCTTCTAAGATGAGCTCAATGCCTTCTATGCTTGGTTTGCCTGTCAAATCATGGAAGCACCTTCACAAACTCCCACAGTCCGTGATGTACTTCAGAATTTAGTCTCTGATACTAACATGAGAACATCCTTCAGGAGGGTGAATTCACTGAAAGCATCAAGCCCAGACGGGGTACCTAGCCAAGTACTAAAGACCTGTGCTGATCAACTGGATGGAGTGTTCTCTGATATCTTTAACCTCCCACTTCAGCAGTCTTAGCTACCCACCTGCTCCAAGAAGGCTTCAATTATATCAGTGCCTAAGAAGAATGAGGTAACCTGCCTCAGTGACTATCATCCAGTAGCATTTACATCCAATATGATGAAGTGCTTTGAGAGGTCGCTGATGAAACATATCAACTCCTGTCTGAGAAGTGACTTGGATCCACTTCAATTTGCCTTTTATCACAACAGGTGAAGAGCAGATGCCATTTCATTGCCTCTTCAGCCAACCCTGGAATATGTGGACAGTGAAGATTCATACATCAGGGAGTTCTTCAATAACTATAGCTTGACATTCAATGTAATCAACCCTCAAAACTAATCAATAAGCCTCAAGACCTAGGCCTTAATGCCTCCTGTGCAACTGGATCCTCAACTTCCTCACTTGCAAACCTCAGTCAGTTTGGATTGGCAACAACATCTCCTCCACAATCACTATCAGCCCAGGTGCATGACAAGGCTGTGTGGTTAGCCCCCAACTCTACTCACTTTATAGTTATGACTGTGGGGCTCCAATGCCATATTCAAGTTTGCTGATGACACCATTGTCGTTGGCCGAACCAAACGAGGTGACAAATTAGCATATGAGAGGGAGATTGAAAATCTAGCTGGGTGGTGCCACAACAACAACCTCCCACTACTCGCTGAATAGCAGCAAGACCAAGGAGCTGATTATGGACAGCAGGAGGGAGATGAGCCAGTCCTCATCATGGAATCAGAGGTGGAGAGGGTCAGGAACTTTATATTCCTCTGTGTTATCATTTCACAGGATCCGTCCTGGGCCCAGCAGGTAAGTGTCATTACAAAGAAAGCACAGCAGCAACTCTGCTTTCTCAGAAGTTTGTGAAGATTCATATTATCTAAGATTTTGACAAACTTCTATGCTGTGGAGAGTATATTGACTGGTTGCATCACAGCCTGGTTTAGAAACACCAATGCCCTTGAACCGAAAAGCCTACAAAATGTAATGGATACAGCGTAATTGTAAAGGTACAGGATACAGGTAAAGTCCTCCACACCACTGAGCACATCTACATGGAGCGCTGTTGCAGGAAAGCAGCATTCATCATCAAGGACCCCCACCATCTAAGCCATGCTCTCTTTTCGCTGTTGCCATCAGGATGAGGATACAGGAGCCCCAAAACCCACACAACCAGGTTCAGGAGCCATCAAGTTCTTAAAGCAGAAGAGATAACTTCACTCACCCTATCATCGAACTGTTCCCACAATCTATGGACTCACTTTTAAGGATGCTTCATCTCATGTTCTCGATATTTATTGCTTACTTTTTTTTCTCTCTGTATTTGTACACGTTGCTTTCTCCTGTGCATTGGTGTTTGTCTGTGCTGTTGGGTATTGTCTTTGATTGATTCTGTTGTGATTCTTTGTATTTACTCTGAATGCCCGTAAGAAAATAAATCTCATGGTTGTATACGGTGACATATATGTACTTTGATAATAAATATACTTTGAATTGACTTTTGAATTGTATACAAATAAGTTCAAAGAAAAACATGAGAGAAGAATTGCTTCACAAAACTTGCTCAGAATGCACCTGGATTCCAAAAAGCCTTCAAATGGAAACTTCTCATCCCATTTCTTTATATATCCAGCATAAGAAAAAAACACTACAGCACTCTCTAGCTTGTGGAACATTCTTGTTCAATGCTCAGACATTCATTAATTCACTTTAAAAAAAAAGGGAATGTAAATGTATCTGTTCAGTTGTTAAGTCGAGTCCAATTCTTCGTGACCTCACGGACCATAGGGTCCATAGGGTTTTCATGGCAAGATACAGAAGCAGATTTTCTTCCACACAGGTACCGCTCCTGCCCAGGTTTGGACCGGCTGGGTTTGAAGTCAGGACCATCTGCCTTGGAATCCAGTGCCAATGCCACGACACCATCACCAGCTGTATCAACAACTTCCTATATGAAGCAGCTACAAACGTTTGCATTTCAGAATGGAATAAAAAGTGAACAAATACTTTTAATAAATCTGTTGAACCATTAAGAGACAACTATAAATCCAACACATTGAATTCCACCTCATAAGTGGATATTACTTGAAGCCTATCTAACTATTGATTCCTATTCAGCAAAACCTAAGCTTCCTCTATACTTGTGTGCTTGGACAACATAATTGGAGTGATATGCAGATGCACCAGGAGCATTCCCATGCAGGTTCAACCATCAGCTTGAAAAAGCAGCAAGTTTTTTGATGATGGGAGTCATTGATTGGAGTGCTGTGCAGATGCGAAAGGAACGTTCCCGAACAGGTCCGACAAAGAGCTTTTAAAAACTCAGTCTCTACAAAAGAGGGATACTGCCTAGTGAAGTGGTCATCATGGGAGTGGTCGTCATTGGAGTAGTCTTGAGTCAGAGTAGTAAGGCTTTGGCTCAACAGGGCTTTGGCGAGAACAGGCAGAGGCAAGGTAAATAGGTAAGTTCATTCCTTATTTCTTATTTCTTTCTTGTTATTTAACTCTTGAGAGAATAGGGAGTATGTCTACAGAGCCAGTGTTCTCTTCTGGGTATCGGATGTGGGATTTCCAGGAGTCTTTCGGCCTCCCCGATGGCCACATCTGTGCCAGGTGCATAGAGATGTAGCTCCTTGGAGACTGTGCTAGGGAAATGGGCCTACAGCTTGATGACCTTTGGCTTGTTAGATGAAAGTGAACCAGTGATAGACAGAAGCTGCAGGGAGGAGGTCACCCAAGGCTACAGGGGACAGATAAATGGGTGACTATCAGGGAGGGAAGGGAGAATGTCACAGAGTGGAGAGCACCCCTGTGGCCATCCCCCTCAGCAATAAGTACTCTATTTTGAGTACTGTTGGTGGGATGACCTACCTGGGGAAAGCAACAGTGGCCGTGCCTTTGGTGCTGAGTCTGGCCTTGTGACTCAGAAAGGTAGGAAACTAAAGAGGATGGCAGCAGTAATAGGGGACTCTATAGGCAGGGGGAATGATAGGCAGTTCTGTGAAGAGGAAACACGGATGGTCGTTTACCTCCCAAGTGCCAGGGTCCGAGATGTTTCTGGATGCATCCACAACATCCTGAAAAGGGAGGGTGAGCGGCCAGAAGTTGTGGTACATATTAGTACCAAGACATAGGAAGAAAAAGAGAGGAAGTCCTGAAAAAAGAATACAGGGAGTTAGGAAGGAAGCTGAGAAGCAGGATCTCAAAGGTAGTAATCTTGGGATTGCTGCCTGTGCCACGCAACACTGAGGATAGGAATAGAATGAGGTGATAGATAAATGCATGACTGAAGGATTGGATCAGGGGGCAGGGATTCAGATTTGTGGATAATTGGGACCTCTTCTGGGACCTGTACAAAAGGGACGAGTTGCACTTGAATCCAAGGGGGACCAATATTCTTACAGGCAGATTTACTAGCGCTGTTGGAAGTAGTTTAAACTAATATGGCAGGGGGATGGGAACCAGAACGATAGAGCTGAGGATGAGCCAGAAGGTTTACAAGTAGATGATGGGTGTATGGAAAGAGAAGCCAATGAATGGGTACAAATGCAGTCAGAGCAAAGAGCTAAATTTTACCACAGAGACAAAATTCAAAAGGACAAAAAATGCTGGACTGAAGATGTTGTATGTAAATGCTCGTAGCATTCAGAGTAAGGTGGATGAACTCATGGCGCAATTAGAAATTGGTCAGTATGATATTGTGGGCATCACTGAGTCGTGTTTGGAAGAAGTCCGTAGTTGCGAGCTTAACATCAAAGGATATACTTTGTATCGGAAGGACAGGCAGGAAGGCATAGGTGGTGGTGTGGCTCTGTTGGTAAGAGATGGAATTACACCTTTAGAAAGATGACATAGGGTCAGAGAATGCTATCTTTGTGGGTGTAGTGAAGAAATTGCAAGGGTAAAAAAAACATTATGGGAATCAAAGGATCTCGGCCTGAAACGTCGACTGCACCTCTTCCTAGAGATGCTGCCTGACCTGCTGTGTTCACCAGCAACTTTGATGTGTGTTGCTTGAATTTCCAGCATCTGCAGAATTCCTGTTGTTTATGGGAATCATGTATAGGCCTCCAAATAGTAGCCAAGATGTGGGGCTGAGACTGCAAAGGGAGCTGGAAAAGACATGTAATAAGGGTAATGACACAATTGTAATTGGGTACTTCAATATGCAAGGGGATTGGGAAAATTAGGTTGACTTCAGAATGCAAGAGAGAGAATTTGTTGAATGCCTGCAAGGTGGCTTTTTAGAGCAGCTTGTGTTTGAGCCAACTCAGGGAAAGACTATCTTAGATTAGGTGTTGTGTAATAAACCAGATCTTATTAGGGAGCTTAATGTAAAGGAACCCTTAGGAGAGAGTGATCATAATATGATTGAATTTATACTGCAATTTGAGAGGGAGAAGCATAACTCATATGTGTCAGTATTGCAATGGAATAAAGGGAATTACAGAGGCACGAGAGAGGAACTTGCCCAGGTGGATTGGAGGATACTGACGGGGATGATGGTAGAACAAAGATGGCTGAAGTTTCTGGGAATAACTCACAAGGCGCAGGATAGATATGTCCCAGAGAGGAATAAGTTCTCAAATAGCAGGGGTAGGCAACCGTGGCTGACAAAGGAAGTTAAGAACTGCATAAAAGCCAAGGAAAGGACATAAAAGGTAGCAAAAGTGAGTAGGAAATTGGATGATTGGGGAGCTTTTAAAATCCAGAAAAAGGCAACTAAAAAAAGCTATAAGAAGGGAAAAGATCAAATATGAGGGCAGTCTAGCCAATAATATAAAGCAGGATAACAGAAGTTTTTTTCCAGTTATATAAAGAGTAAAAATGAGGTGAGAGTTAATATTGGACCACTGGAAAATAATGCTGGTGAGGTAGTAATGAGGGACAAAGAAATGGCAGATGAACTTAATGGGTACTTTGCATCTGGCTTAACTGTGGAAGACACTAGCAGTGTGCCAGAAGTCCGTGAGTGTCAGGGAGCAGGAAGGAGTGCCATTACTATTACAAAGGAAAAGGTGCTAGTCAAACTCAAAGATCTTAAATGGATAAGTCACCTGGGCCAATGAACTAAATCCCAGAGTCCTGAGAGAGGTTGCTGAAGAGATATTGGATGCATTGGTCATGATCTTTCAAGAATCACTTGTTTATGGCAAGTCCTGGAAGATTGCAAATGTCACTCCACTCTTTAAGAAGGAAGGAAAGCAAAAGAAAGGAAATTATAGGCCAGTTAGCCTAACCTCAGTGGTTGGGAAAGTGTTAGAGTCTTGAGGTACTTGAAGACTAATGATAAAATAAGTCAAAGTCAGCATGGTTTCTGTAAAGGGAAATCTTGCCTGACAAATCTGTTAGAGTTCTTCAAGGAAGTAACAAGCAGGGTGGACAAAGGAGAGGCAGTGGATGTCATTTATTTAGATTTTCAGAAGGCTTTTGATAAGGTGCCACACATGAGGCTGCTTAACAAAATAAAGTCCTATGGCGTTACAGGAAAGACACTGGCACAGATAGTGGAACAGCTAAAAGGCGGGAGGCAGCGAGTGGCAAAAAAAGGGGCCTTTTCTGGTTGGCAACACAAAATACTCTGCAGATGCTGGGGTCAAAGCAACACTCACAACATGCTGGAAGAACTCAGCAGGTCGGGCAGCATCCGTGGAAATGATCAGTCAATGTTTCGGGCCCGAACCCTTCATCAGGACTGAAGAGGGAAGGGGCAGAGGCCCTATAAAGAAGGTGGAGGGAGGGTGGGAAGGAGAAGGCTGGTAAGTTCCAGGTGAAAAACCAGTAAGGGGAAAGATAAAGGGGTGGGGGAGGGGAAGCAGGGAGGTGATGGGCAGGAAAGGTGAAGGAGGAATAGGGGAGAGCGCAATGGGTAGTAGAAGGAGGCGGAACCATGAGGGAGGTGATAGGCAGCTGGGGGAGGGGGCAGAGCGAAATTGGGATAGGGGAAGGGAGGGGAGGGATTCTCCAACTTCCGGTTGAACATTGAATCCTCCAACTTCTGGTAATTCCCTCCCCCTCCCTTCCCCTATCCCAATTTCACTCTGCCCCCTCCTCCAGCTGCCTACTACCTCCCTCATGGTTCCGCCTCCTTCTACTACCCATTGTGCTTTCCCCTATTCCTTCTTTACCTTTCCTGCCCATCACCTCCCTGCTTCCCCTCCCCCACCCCTTTATCTTTCCCCTTACTGGTTTTTCACCTGGAACTTACCAGCCTTCTCCTTCCCACCCTCCCTCCACCTTCTTTATAGGGCCTCTGCCCCTTCCCTCTTCAGAGCTGACGAAGGGTTCTGGCCTGAAACGTTCACTGACCATTTCCACGGATGCTGCCCGACCTGCTGAGTTCCTCCAGCGTGTTGTGAGTGTTGTTTTTCTGGTTGGCTGTTGGTGACTAGTGGTGTTCCGCAAGTGTCAGTATTGGGACCGCTACCTTTCAGTTTGTCGGTGTTTTAGATAATGGAATTGATGGCTTTGTGGCAAAGTTTGAGGATGACATGAAGAAGGTGGAGGGCTAGGTAGTGTTGAGGAAGAGATGTGATTTGCAGCAGGACTTAGCCAAATTTGAAGAATGGGCAAAAAAGTGGCAGATGGAATACAGTGTTGGGAAATGTATGATATGCATTTTGGTAAACGGAACAATAGTGTGGACTATTATCTAAATGGGGAGAAGGTTCAAACATCAGAGGTGGAAAGGGACTTGGGATTCATCGTGCAAGACTCCCTGAAAATTAACTTACAGGTTGAGTCTGTGATAAAGAGGGCAAATATAATGTTGGCATTTATTTAAAGGGGAATAGAATATAAAATAATACTGAGCCTTTATAAGACACTAGTCAGCCTGCACTTGGAGTATTGTCAACAGTTTTGGGCCCTATATCTCAGAAAGGATATGTTGTCATTGGAGAGAGTCCGGAGGAGGTTAATGAGCATGATTCCTGGAATGAAGGGGTTAACATATGAGAAGCATTTGGCAGTTTTGGGCCTGTACTCACTGGAGTTTGGAAGAGTGTGGGGCGATCTCATTGAAACCTACCAAATGTTGAAAGGACTAGATAGGGTAGATGTGGAGAGGATATTTCCTGTCGTGGGGGTATCCGGAACTAGAGGGCACAGCCTCAAAATTGAGGGGTGATCCTTTAGAACAGAGGTAAGAAAGATTTCTTTTAGCCAGAGAGTAGTAAATCTATGGAATATTCTGCCACAGACTGCAGTGGAGGCCAAGTCCATGGGTATATTTAAGGCGGATGTCAGGGCATCAAAGGATATGGTGAGAAGGCCGGTTGAGAAGAAGCTTAAGTGGGATCTGGGATCAGCCATGATGGGTTGGCAGAGCAGACTTAATGGACTGAATGGCTAATGCTGCTCCATATGTCTTATATATCTTATGGGCTATAGTCTTATAATCTTTTGGTCTTATGGTTTTATAACCTCAGTGTGTGTTCCTCATGGTACTTCATTCTGTTGACATAATGTCAAAATATTACACATTTTACAATCAAAAATCTGAGTATTTGTGATGCTTATTTACATTAATATTGAAGGTCAAGCAGAAAGCAAAGCAAGTTGTGAAAGGATTCAAATACCTATAGAAAAATTTTGTCATCCTTCATTTCCTGACCAGATGGAGGAAAGTGATTAATTGTTTTGACAGAGCAGTCTGAAACATCTTCATCAATCAATGGGTTTATATTCATGTTTTCAGCTACAAAGAGGGCTTTCAGCTAAAAGTTATAAACTTAAGAAAAGAAAATCTGTTTTCACATTTGCTTTTCAAATTGAATGTTGCTATTGAATCAACAAGCTTTCAAACCCCAAGCACTGTGCAAAGGAACCGTTACCTTTCAACAGTGTCTGTAGGTTGTCATTAAGGCTTTGACAAATTGCTTTGGTTTCATTGAATCTTACAGTACTGCAAGAAGGCCACTGGATTCATTGTGTTTGAGTTGACTTTTAGTATCACTTCTCTGCTCTTTACTCTTTTCTCATTACTGGTTTATATCCAAATCCCTTTGGAAATGAGTATTAAACCTATTTCCATCTGTATTTCAGGTATTGTACTGTAGATCATAACAACAGCGGGGTGTATGGGGTGTCAGGGAGGGGTAGCACCTCTGGTGGGGGAACATGTCACGTCCTTTTCAAGGTGGTTAGTCCACCTTTGGTCCCCACCTGGCACTCAGCTCTCACCTGTGGCTCCTGGTAGCTGTTTGCATGCGACAGCGGCCACACCCCAGGAAACGGCTTTGACAAGCCGGCTAAACCAGGTGAGGGTAGCCGACAGGTCTCAAACCCTTGGTGAGATAGGGAGTTGTTTATCCCAGAATGCGAAGACAGACTCCGGCGGATTGAGCGGACGAGACCAATGGAAGGTTCAACGGTTAAGAAAGCAGCCTCTGCTAGCGTCATGGAACGTGTAGAGCAGTTAAATCCAAATCACGTGCCAGTCTCGACACCATCATAATCGTGTCGAGGTCCTCATCGAGTTCAGTGATGGACGAATACAAAATAACAACAGTGCTTGAAAAATGCCTCCTTATCAATCCTCTTCTTTGACCATTTGATTGCCAATTATTCTGCCAATGGAAACAGTTACCGCTTACAGGTGTCCCCTGCTTTTCGAATGTTCGCTTTACGAAACCTCACTGTTACGAAAGATCTACATTAGTACACTGTTTTTGCTTTCAGAAGGTGTTTTCACTGTTACGAAAAAAATTCAGCGTGCAATAAAAAATCCAGCGCGCGAAAAAGATCAACGCGCAATAAAAAGCAGCGCACACCCCGAGCAGCCACTCTCCCTGGATTCGGAACGGCATTCTCACCAGCATTGCTTTAACACGAGCCTGTGAGCAGTCGTTTGCAAGATGAGACCTATGGTGTCGGAAAAGCCTGAAAGAGCTCGTAAGGGTGTTACACTTAGCGTAAAACTAGACGTAATTAAACGTTTCGATCATGGTGAAAGAAGAAAGCACAAAGTGAGTTTGGCTTGTGGAAGCTGACGAAGGTGATGTTGAAGAGGTTTTGGCATCCCATGACCAAGATCTGATAGATGAAGAGCTGATGCAATTGGAAGAGGAAAGGATAACAATCGAAATTGAATGAGTAATAATAAAGTACGACTTTAATTTTGAAAGGGTACGTAGGTTTAGGGGATATTTGCAAGATTCTTTGAGTCCTTACAAAGAACTGTATGATAGAAAAATGCGCAAGGCTCAGCAGTCAAGCAAGCCTTCCACATCAGCCACAGCAGACGTCGAGCCTCGACCTTCGACATCGAGGCGGGCAGTCGTAGGAGAAGATGAGCTGCCTGCTCTAATGGAAACGGACGACGAGATGACACCCCAGTGTCCCACCACTCCAACACCCAGGCCGCGGACAGATACTGTACCGATTCGCGGAGAATGCAGCAGTAGCCGGGAGGCACACAGCATATCTTTAAGAAAAAAGCCAAAACAAACATGCTAATTAATTAGGTGCCGCCCCACACGTAATTAATTAGCATGATTATTCCGGCTTTTTTCTTAAAGATGTGCTGTGTGCCTCCTGGCTACCGCTGCACCTCTGCGTGCTTCGCGGATCGGTATCGGTTGGTGGCCCAGAGGGTGGGGACCACTGTACCACCCAACCTGCGACGACTCAGTCTAACACATTGTCATCAGTGTGCTCTGCGCTGTCCCGATTCCCATAAGTGATACTACACTGTACATACATTATTTCTACTTTATATCGGCTGTGTATTTTTACGTGTTATTTGGTATGATTTGGCAGCTTCATAGCTTAAAGATTACTGGAGACCGCTTGTGCCGTGTTTTTGTCAACAGCGCTTGCGTGAGATTTTCTGCCAACAGCGCTTGCTAGAGATTTTTGCTACGGAGAACAGTTCAGTAATGATTGTGGAAAAGTATTTCTACTTCATATAGGCTGTGTATCTATCATATCATTCCTGCTTTTACTATATGTTACTGTTATTTTAGGTTTTATGTGTTATTTGGTATGATTTGGTAGGTTATTTATGGGTCTGCGAACGCTCACAAAGTTTTCCCATATAAATAAATGGTAGTTGCTTCTTTGCTTTACGACATTCCGGCTTACGAACCATTTCATAGGAACGCTCTACCTTCGGATGGCGGGGGAAACCTGTACTGCATTTCTCTAATTGAAACATAATTTAAAACACTCTATTAAACCCCCCCACTTAAACTTCATGATAAACTTTGTGGGGCTCCGATGTGGTGCTTTTTGTCAAACTAGTGTCCCCAACCTTGAACACTGAACAGTCAAATGCCATTCATTCTACTTACCTAGGGAGTTCTCCTCCATAATCCTGACCGCAGTTTACATACAACCAGCGGCCGATTATAGTCAAGCACTTGAGATACTGCATGATGCCATCGCCAAACAAGAAACAGTTCATCGCATTTCAAATCATAGTCAGGGATTTCAGCTAGGCTTGTTTGAGGAAAACACCACACAATTTCTATCAGTATATATCCTGTAGCACCAGAGGTCCCAACACACTAGACCAAGGGTAGGCGAAGGTACTTTGACCGGCCCACAAGCAAATATTGAGATACTATGCTTATCCGGCCAGTAATTGATTTTTCCTTATTCTGAGTGTTTCACGCAACCTCACTGATGGACATGCATGGCGTCTTGTTACACTGGCCCCAGGTTCCGTTTTGTTCCAAACCTAACACTGGTATATACGAATGACGGGAAGGCAGACTACCTTATTAATATGTATTAGATACTCTCCGTGCACGCGCAGGTTTTCAGATGGGATCGTTCAAATTTGTAAACAGAAACAGCGTCACTGTGTTTTAACAAGAAATCCAAGCTAAATATCCAGATATTTACATGCGCTACAATACTTGTTGAATAACTCGCGTTTCGAAATAAACTCAAAGAAAAAAATTCCAATGGCAATGAACGTGAAATGCAGGAAGGTAGACACTGAGTGCCGAAATTTCCAAGCCACTTGGACACCAGATTACTTCTTCATCAAGCAAGCTGGGAAACCAATTTGTCTCATTTGCCTAGAAAATGAGACAAAGGTCCAAGAATTGAGAAAAGAATTTTCATCTCGTTCTGCTGATTTTCGCTTGCATGCAAATAAATTCAAGCTGTTTGCTACTTCATTTGATGTGGAAGTGGACACTGCATCAGAAATTTTTCAAATGGAATTGATTGAGATGCAGTGTGACGACATATTGAGATCAAAATTTCATTCTGAAGACGTGTCAGTGCTTGACTTCTATAGAAAATAAATTCGCCAAATGTGGGAAGTATCTTAACTTAGTGGACTGTGCAAAAATGATGGCATCATTGTTTGGCAGCACTTATCTGTGTGAGCAATTATTTTCAAAAATGAAGTACACCATTTGAGAACAAGATTAACTGATGCCCATCTGGATAATGTCTTGCTCTTGGCATCAACACGTCTGACACCCGATATTGAGAAGCTTTCAAGCAACAAACAGCATCAAGTTTCACAGTGATTTATCGACTGTTTGCATTAAAATTTTCTTTTTTATTATACTTCATTTACCACCATTCAATGCATCATGTTCATACGTTTTACGTTTAAAGATTCTTTGTGTCCTTGTAATAGATTCAAAAGATGCCTTGATTGAAATAAATTGCAACTAAACTGAGTTCTTTAATTACTAATTGGCATCCTTGGTTAAACACAAATGATTTTCGAGCATGCATTATTCATTAATTTGAGGCAAAACATAGCTAGATGTATTCAAATGGATAATTCCCATATTTCAAGTTTTTTATGGCATTTATCTGGCTCACCGTCCGTTTATTAATATGGAATCCGGCCCACAGAGGAAAAAAGGTTGCCGAGCCCTCCTCTAGACTATCATTATACATCTTATCTTATAATCGTATCATTATAAGATAAGGAATGCCAACTGTTCCATGCCCAGACCACATGTTGGTAAATCAGATCATTTGGCTGTCTTCCTACCGGCATACGGGTAGAGGCTAAAGAGCAATACTCCAGAGATTAACACAACACAGAGGTGGTCACAAGGGTAAGAGGACTGACTACAGAATTGCTCTGAGTCTGTAGACTCATTCGTGTTCAAGGACTCATCTCTGGATCTGAACGATTACATCATGGTTGTCACAATCTTTACTAAAACAGTTGTAGATGTGTGTGTCCCCACAAAATCATTCAGTCTTCCTGCAACCAGAAGCCCTGGATGAACCATGAGACTGGCGATTTGCTGAGGGCCAGGTCAGAGGCATTCATGTCTGGCGACAACAAAAGCTACAAGAGATCCAGGAACTATCTCCAGCAAAGCCACCTCATGGGTGAAATGGCAAGTCCAGACTAAACTCGAATCAACGGAGAATGCTTGACAGTTGTGGCAGGGCATGAATATTAGTTCCTCTTACAAAGGTAAATCAAGTGACAACAGGGCTTCACTTCCTGATGAGCTCAATGCCTTCTATGCTCACTTTGACCATCAAAACATGGAGAAACTATCGCAAACTCCCATAGCTCTCAATGATTCTGTGATTTGAGTCTCTAGGGTCAACATGCAAATATCTTTCAGGAGGATGAACCCATGAAAAGCATCCAGCCCAGAAGGGGTACCTGTCCAAGTACTAAAAACCTGTGCTCTTCATCTGGCTGGAGCGTTCACTGAGATCTTTAACTTCTCGCTTCAGCAGTCTGAGGAACCCACCTGCTTCAATCAGGCTTCAATTATACCAAGTGCCTAAGAAAAACTTGGGAACCTGCCTCAACGACTTTCATCTAGTAGCACTTACATCCACAGTAATGAAGTGTTTTAAGACGTTGGTGATATCAACTCCTGCTTGAGAAGTACCTTGGATCTACTCCAGTTTGCCTACTGGAGCAACAGGTCTGCAGCTGATGCCATCTCATTGGCTCTTCAGTCTGGAATAGCTAGACAGCAAAGATGTTCTTTATGGACTACAGGTTAGCATCCAATACTATCATTCCCTCAAAACTTATTAATAAGCTCCTAGATCTTGGCCTCAATACCTTCTTGTGCAATCTGATCCTCGATTTCCTCACCTGCAGACCTCAATTACTTTGAATTGGCAACAACACCTTCTCCACAATCTCCATCAGCAGAGATGCACCACAAGGCTGTGTGCTTAGCCCCCTGCTCTACTTACTTTACACTTACCATTGTGTGGCTAAGCACAACTCCAATTCCTTGTTCAAGTTTGCTGACGACACCGCTGTTGAAGGCTGAGTCAAAGGTGGTGACGAAACAGCATGCAGGAGGGAGATTGAAAATCTGGCTGAGTGGTGCCATTATAACAATCTTTTACAGCAAGACCATGGAGCTGATTATTCACTTCAGGAGGAGGAAACTAGAGGTCCATGAGCCCGTCCTCGCTGGAGGATCAGAGGTGGAGACGATCAGCAACTTTAAACTCCTCGGTGTTATTCTTCAAGAGGACCTGTTCTGGGCCCAACACATAAGTGCAATTACGAAGAAAGCATGGCAGTGCCTGAGGAATTTGCGAAGATTTGGCATGACATCTAAAACATTGACAAACTTCTATGGATGTGTAGTGGAGAGTATATAGACTAGTCGTATCAGAGCCTGGTATGGAAACACCATAGCCCTTAAACAGAAAATCCTCCAAAAATAGTGGATACAGCCCAGTCCATCATGGGTTAAGCCCTCCCCACCATTGAGATATCTACATGAAATGTTGTCCCAGGAAAGCAGCATCCATCATCAGGGAACCCCACCACCTAGGACATACTGTCCTCTCACTGCTGCCATCAGGAAGAAGGTACAGGAGCCTCAGGACACACTCCACCAGCTTCAAGAACAGTTATTACCCCTCAATCATCAGGCTCTTGAACCAAAGAAGATCATTTCATTTAACTTCACTCAACTTCACTTCATCATTTGAATGTTTCCACAACCTATGGACTCACCTTCAAGGACTCTTCATCTCACGCTCTCGATATTTATTTCCTATTTATTTATCATATTATTATTTCTTTCTTTTTGTACTTACACATTTTTTTGTCTTTTGCACATTGGTTGTGCGTCCAAGTTGGTGTAGTCTCTCATTGATTTTATTATGGTTATTATTCTATTATGGATTTATTGAGTATGCCCACAAGAAAATGAACCACAGGGTTGTATATGATGACATAAGTGTATTACTTTGATAATAAATTTACTTTGAACTTTTATTGCACAGCTATTCAATCCTTAGGTTCAGTTTATAAGGGACTACCAGACTTGAAGACAGTCTGCAGTCCTTAGAGCAAGTCCAAAACTCTTAGAGGTTCATTCTTGCTCATGGTATGGTGGCTGTAGTATAACAACCCAAATTATGGCTTCCAACTATTTCCCTAGATGCAATACAAGAATTGCTTGAAGAAATGGGATATTCTAAACCGAAAAGCTTGATAGGAGGCCTTACTAATTCATTTGAAAAGCTTTCGGGATAAGGTAGTTCAACAGATGAATACTAAGAGCCAAGTGCTGTATCCAGTAAAAAATCCTATTACCCTCACCCACTGCTCAATGCATCAAATCCCCTTCAATCACGTTTCAGCAATTTTCTTCGACAGAACCTATACCCTTAAAATTTATAAGCTATGCTGCATTCTCACAATCTGACACATCGCAGGACTCGCATCCCCATTCCAAACCTTGCGTCTAATATCAGCTTTTCAATCAAGTTCATTATATCACCTCACGTCTGAGGGCATATCCTGATGAATTATTATTCAGCTATCATAGAGAGTGCTGTGACCACCGTTTGATTTCCTGCCACTTCCTCGCTCTCTAAGTCCAGGTTGCAGAGAGTGGTCCATTCAGCGGAGAAGATCATTGGCTGTCAACTACAGGCATTAAAAAACCTGTTCAGTGACAGAACGATGAAAAAGAGCTGAAAAATTACTGCTGGCTCCACCCACCACAGCAGACACCTATTCACCAAATTTCTATCAGGGAGATGCTAGAAGTCTATCACAACCAGGACTATACATCATCTCTGAAGATTCTTTCTTGTAGCTATTCATCTTCTCAACAAACTCACTCAGGTGTGATACCCTCACTGTCCCTGCACAGCATCTGTTAAAAGATCTTTCCTGCTCTCCTTGCCCTGTTGATAATTATTGAGTCCGTTCATATGTTCACATTTATTTATGTCTGATTATTAACGTTTGCCAATGTGATCATTCTGCTAATTGTTAATTGCTCATGGCTGTTTGCACTACTGTCATGTAAATTGTTGGTTGCTATTGTGTTGTCTGTTATGGTATTGTCCTGTGTTTTATGCTCGGCACTGAACTGCAATCAATTCTAGTATATTTCACATACTGGCAATAAAATGATCCTGATTCTGATTCTGATAATGTGATTCCCTCTCTTGCAGGTCATAGTGACACTTAGCATCAGAAAAACATTTGGAATGGGTCAGTCTGTACCATTTCCCATGGAAGAACGTAAGAATCTTTCAAGTAGCACAAATACACCAATCAGCTCACCCATAAGACCATAAGATATAGGAGCAGAATTAGGCTATTTGGCCCATCAAGTCTTCTCTGCCATTCCATCATGGCTGATCCAATTTTCTTCTCAGCACCAATCTCCTGTCTTCTCCCCTTATCCCTTCATGTCCTAATCAATCAAGAAACTATCACTCTCTGCCTTAAATATACATAAAGACTTAGCCTCCACAGCTGCCCACGGCAAAGAATTCCACAGGTTCACCACTCTCTGGCTAAAGAAATTCCTCCTCATCTCCATTCTCAAAGGATGCTCCTCTATTCTGAGGCTGGCTCCTCTGGTCTTAGACTCTCGCACCATAGGAAATACCCGCTCCAATACACTCTATCAAAACCTTTCACCATTTGACAGGTTTCAATAAGGTTACCCCTCATTCTTCTGAATTCTAGTGACTGCAGGCCCAGACCTATCAAGTGATCTTCATATGACAAGCCATTCAATCTTGGAATCATTTTGAAGAACCTCCTTTGAACCCATGTCATGTTCAGCACATCATGCACACCCAAGACAGTTCCACCATTTAATAGTATTGGCTGAACCATCCCTAGCTTCAGGACCACATTTGTACACTCTCCCCAGCCCCTTGTAATTGAATTTCAGTCTTTGCTTTGAATACATTCAATGGCTCCACCCCCATAGCTTGTAAGGTGGAGAATTCCAGATTCCTTTTCATATCCATCTTAAAAAGGGCAGGTTGCTAGACTGACACTAGGTCCTTAGTCTAAGTAACTCCACTTGCCATCCACCTGTCAATTCCCTGTAGAATCTTTTGTGTTTCGGCAAGATACCCTGTTATTCTTCTCAGCTCTAATGAGTATATGCCCAGCCTGCTTGATATCTCTCCATATGCTCAACCCCCATCCTAGGAGGCAACCTGGTGAAACTTCCCTGTGGTGGCTCGAGTAGCCAATTGTAAAACTGCTTTGAAATGTCCCAACTTTTACAGTCCAAAGCTCTTGCAATAAAAGACAACAGTCTACGATACTTTCTCCATTTGCTCGTTATATCTTTGTGTTTTGTGTGCGTGTTGTCAGTCCTGCCTGACAGATTCTGTGCAATATCAAGGAGTAGAGATGGATCCATCACCAGTATCGTACAGAGTGCAGACCTTGCCTTTTCCAGCAAAGTGCTAATGGACATATGGGTATGTGCCAGCAAGTCACAGGTTGTCTGGTGCCTAAGACTTTCCCACAGCGCTGTAAGCTGCACACCCAAAATGCTGGATGGAGGAACCCAGTAGGTCAGACAGCGTCTATGGAAATAAATAAACAGCGGATGTTTCAGGCTGAAAACCTTCTTCAGGGCTCTTCGGTACTATAGGCTCTCTTTTATATCATTTCCTGCGTGTGTTAATTTTAATTGATTTGAAGCACATGGTGGAAAGATATTCATCTCCATCCTGTCTTTATTTACCCTTAAAACAGCAATATCCATAAGTTTTAAGTTTTTGTAAATAGTGGTAAACATTTAATAGATACAATAATGTGCGAATGTCTTAGGCCCCCTAGCTGACTAAGATTTTTGCACAGTACTGTACTAATGCTGCAGTGACAATACAGATTGCTGGTTGTTAGTGATTTATAATTGCTTCAATATGTACTACTCTCAGATTAATTAGTCCACAGGGTCATGTCTAGGCAGCCTTCTCCCTCTCTTTTTTTTCCTTCTCCAGTCTCTCTTCCCTGTTTTTCTGCATCATAGTACATGCTGTTTGGCTGAAGTGAGGGCTAAGCCAGTATCGAGCAGCATGATGCAGACCAAGACTGCTGCAGGATTCCTCTAGGGTAGAATATCCTCTTGGCACTGAGTCTGCAGCTAACACAAGTAGTGCTCCTGGCATGATGCCTGAGGCTGGAGTGGGCCAACGCATGTGTCAATGTTGTCATGTTAGGGCTTTGGCAGAATTGACCTAACCCATAAAGCTGAAAATAAAACAATTGACAATCAGCTGAAGAGTCATCTTATTAATGTTTCTGAACATTAGAATCAGGTTTATTATCACTGGCATGTGATGTGAAATTTGTTAACTTAGCAGCAGCAGTTCAATGCAATACATAATACAGAAGAGGGAAAAAATAATGTATAAACAAGTAAATCAATTACAGTATACGCATGTTGAATACGTTTTAAAAAGTGCAAAAAAACAGAAGTACTGTATATTAAAAAAAGTGAGGTAGTGTCCAAGGCTTCAATGTCCATTTAGGAATTGGATGGCAGAGGGGAAGAAGCTGTTCCTGAATCACTGAGTGTGTGTCTTCAGGCTTCTGTACCTCCTGCCTGATGTAACAGTGAGAAAAGGGCATTGCCCTGGGTGCTGGAGGTTCTTAATAATGGACGCTGCCTTTCTGAGACACCGCTCCCTGAAGGTGTCCTGGGTACTTTGTAGGCTAGTACCCAAGATCGAGCTGACTATATTTACAACCCTCTGCAGCTTCTCTCGGGCCTGTGCATTTCTTGGCATTTAAAAGTTTCTTCTAAAAATGTTTAGACAACTAGATTTCAAGTTCACAAATACTAGAGCAATACTAGACATTTAGAGCAATACACACAAAATTCTGGAGGAACTCAACAGGTCAGGCAGCAGCTGTGGAAATTTATAAACAGTCAATATTTTGGGCTGAGACCCTTCATCAGGACAGTAAAGAAAGGGAGAAGAAGAGAGAATGAGGAGATATGGGGAGAGAAGGAGTACAAGCTAGAAGGTGATAGGTGAAGCCCCGTGAGTGGGGGAGGGAGAATAAAGTAACAGGCTGGAAGGTGAAAGGTGGAACAGGCAAAGGCTGGTGAAAAAGAAATTTGTCAGGAAGTGAGAGTGGACTATGGGAAAAGGGGAGGGAGGAGAGGCCCCATGAGGAGGACGATAGGCAGGTGAGGAGAAGAGAAAAGGAAAGAGGGGAGCCAGGTGGGAAGTTGAAGAAGAGTGTGAGGTGAGGGGAAAAATGACCAGAGGTTAGAGAAATCAATGTTCATGCCATCAGGTTGGACGCTACCCAGAGGGAATATGACAAGTTGCTCCTCCAGCCTGAGAGTGGACTCATTGTGGCAATAGAGGAGGCCATGGACTGACATGTTGGAATGGAATGGAGATTGCAATTGAAATGGTTGGCCATTGGGAAATCCTGCTCTTGGCAGATGGAGTGAAGGTGCTCGACAAAACCGCCCCCCAATCTGCATCGGGTCTCACCAATGTAGAGGAGGTCACATCGAGAGCACTAGATACAGTAGATGACCCCAACAGATTCGCAGGTGAAGGATTGCCTCACCTGGAAGGACTATTTGTGGCCCCAGACAGAGGTGAGAGATAAGGTGAAGGGCAGGTGTAGCACTTCTTCCACTTGCAGGGATAAGTGCCAGGAAGAAGATTAGTGGGAAGAGACAAATGGACAAGGGAATCAAGAGGGAGAAATCACTGTGGAAAGCAGAGAGTGGGGGGAGGGTAAAGATATGTTTGGAATAGGATCCCGTTAAACATGGTGCGAGTTGTGGAGAATGATGAGCTGGATGCAGGGGCTCGTGGGATAGTCGGTGAGTATAAGATGAACTCTATCCTTGGAAGGTGGCAGGAAGAAGGGGTGAGGGCGGTCTGGGAAATGAAGAAGATGTGGTTAAGAACAGCATCGATGGTGGACGCTTAACCTGAAATTTAACCAATTTTCCTTTTAATTGGATTAACAAGCAACAGCTCAATGGATTGAGTGACACCTATGGGGGAAAGGAAATGTTTTGGTTCAGACTCTAATCAACAAAAAATTGCTTATTGTTTGAGTGTATCAATTGCCTGCTCCTTGAACATCCTTACACTTTCAAAATACATGACCACATTGTTGCTCCTCTCTTTTCAAGAATGTTGCCCTACTCTGTGAGCCCTCTAATCATTCTCCTTTTTATCCTCATCTCTCATGGGAATTACTTGCACAGCCCTCACGTTTGGGAATAGCGGTTGATTAGAGAAGCATTGAAGTAAGGTCAAATTGTTCAGTTCAATCACAGAACCCTCTGTAAGCTTTACAAACTCCTCTAAACCATGGCAGCACAGATTCTAACAACACTCAGCAGGTCAGTCGACAATTAATTGGAAGTGATTGGTGATCCCTTTAAACAGCACTGGAGGGAGTCCTTTTGGCCGCTGAACCTGTTTTCTTTGTGAAAGGTTACACCATGACACTATGTCACGAAGATTCAATTTTACAGTGTCATTATGTGATTAGCAATGCATGAAGATTGACTTACACTCTGCTACGATGCCAGTGAAATCGGCTACAGACAGTTAATTTTTACTGCCCTGGCATGTATTACTAAAGTCCAACATCCCAAATGTATTTTCACAAGAAAAATATTAAAGATTCAAGTGGATTCATCCAATAGGTGTTCAGTAAACAAGAATGCCTATTATCTATTCCTATTGTAAACCCTGTTCTATTTCACCATTCTATTTATTTATATTCAGCTGTTGTGACAGCACTTAATTCATAGCCCATTCCGTAGATCTGAGCACAAGATCAAGACTGATATTCTAATCCCAGACCAAACAACTGTTGGAACATCTCCACACCATCCGCCACAAGTGGAAATTCCCGGTGACCAAACATTTCAATTCCGAATTCCCATTTCCGTCCTGACGTGTTAATCCATGGCCTCCTCTTGTGCCAAGATGAGGCCACCCTCAGGAATGAGGTGCAAGTCCTTATATTTAGTCTGGGCACCGTCCAATCAGATGGCATAAATATCAATTTCCCCCCTCACCAACACTTCTGCTATTCCCCACTCTGATCTATCTCACCTGCCCATTACTACGCCCTGGATCCCCTCCTCCTTCCTCTTCTCCTATTGTCCACCCTCCTCTCCATCAGGTTCTTTTTTCTCCAGCCCTTGACCTTTCCCACCCACCTGGCTTCCCCATCACCTTCCAGCTAGCCTCTTTCTCCTCCCCCACCTTTCTATTCTGGCATCTTCCCCCTTCCCTCTCGGTTCTGAAGCAGGGTCTTGGCCTGAAACACTGACTATTTACTCTTTTCCATAGATGCTGCCTGACCTGCTGAGTCTCTCCAGTCTTTGGTTTGGTGTGTGTGGCTGTTGGAACTACCAAGCTTTGAGGTAACCATTAAACTGAGACTCTAATTGGCCCTAGAGAGGGATGAAAAGTATTCTATGGCAATATTATGAAAAAGGAAAGTGTAGTTCTCCTTAGTATTCCATCCTATATTTATTCCCCAAACAGCATCACTAAAATCTTATTTCTATCTCTTTCAGATGCAAATTAGCCAATGGAGTCATAATTTTAATGCACAAAATGCAATTCAAATGCATTTTAGGCTCAGCGCATTTGTGAAGGTTGCTATTTTAATAGTGTGTATGATGTAGTGATTATACAGTATTGCTGGATTAATGATCCAAAGATGTGTTCAAATCTCCTTACAGCAATGGGAATTTAAATTCAATTGATTAAGTAAATCTAAAATATATAGTTAACTTGGGCCATGAAGCTACTGGAATTTTTAAAAATCTTTCTTTTTTCTTTGAAGGCCTTGAGGGAAGGAAATCGCACATTCTTACCTGGCCTAGCCTATCTGTGACTCCAGGCCCATTGTAAAAATATACATGCAAGGATGAATCTTGTGGTCACAATATAGGAGACACAACTGAAAAATATCTTGAGAAGACAGACTAAGTCTGAAAGTGCAGATATGTCAGGTATGAAAGCTGTGTGAATGTAACTGCTCTTAGCATTGCAGATAAGGAATTTTTGGGACTCTTTCCGAAGACCATTTAAAAAAGAAAATCAAAGGCCTGGAAAACGTTTGGCACACGGAAAGTGTCTTTAAAACTGTGCTGTGTAGTGAGCCAGGATATTATTTTTAGAGAGCACTCTGCAGCAAACTCTGATAGGAAAAACAGCTAAGGGCATTCTGCCACTTCAAATTTATGTATTAGCATGATTAGAAAACTTTCCTTCCACTGTCAACTACTGGAAAGAGTATTAAGGACAAAAGGTAGGTTGGAGGTCCGGATAGGGAAATGCAAGTCATAGATATCTGTGGAAGCTGAGGGATTGGCAGGTAAGGTTGTGGAATTGTTTGTGGTGAAAGAGCTGCAAGGAGAGAAAACTCTTAGATTGCTGAGCAGATGCAGTGGGCAAAGGTTTACCATATGTTAGAGGGGTTGGAATGGAAGGGAACCTGTGGGAGAATATGAATAAAGTTTGGTTATCCTTAGATCCTTCCAAATAGTTCTTCACTCTTTGTTTACACCCATGCACTTTCTAGCAGAGGTACCATTTTTTCCTCATCACCGTCAGTATTGTTTAGCTTTTTATGGAATTTATGCAAAAACATGATTTGATACATTTCATAAAACACACTGAGGAATGTAATGAAATATTTTGTGAATATCAATCTGTATTTTCATCTTCACAAATACTTAAAAATAAATCACATTTAGCTAAAAACACACTGATTCACTGTATATTGTTTCATTAATTGAAGGCTTTCACCTATCATGATCTTCATTTCACAACAGTAAAGCTTACTCATAATTAAATTTATATAAAAAAAGAAAGTGCTGGAAATTTGAAAAAAAAACAAAATTCTCAAAACACTCAGCGCGTCAGAGCATTTATGGAAAAAGAAGCAACGTTTCTAGCTCCAAGATGGTTCTGACAAAGGATCTTGGGGTTGAAGCATATTTTTATGTTTCTTCTTCCACAGATGCTGCCTAAGGTATGAATGTTTCCAACAGTTACATCAAGCTACATAGAATGGGAACAGGCCCTTTGGCCCATCATGTCTGTGCTGAGTTGCATGCCAAATTATACTGGTCTTCTCTGCCTGCACATGATCCATAGACAACCATTCTCTGCTAATTCATGTGCCACTTCTTCCCCATCCCCCATCACACTCAGATTTCTGAACTGGCCGCAGATGCGAGCACACTATTTCACTATTGCAACACACACAAAATACCTGAGAAATCCAGCAACTCAGGTGGCATCCATGGAGGGGAATAAATAGCTGACCATTCAGACAGAGAACCCCCACCACGATCGAAGAGGAGGGGGCAGAAGCCTAAATTTCTGATTTTATTATCATGCTCTGTTCATCTGTGCATTATGGCCTGCTGCTTTTCAACACTTAGATTTTCTAAAGTACTAAGGCACATTTCTCCCCAGTATGCTTCCATTGTATACAGTTTATCAAGGTCTTCAGGCAATTATAATCTAAAATGTCAAGGAAATAATTTCCAGGACAGTCATGTATTACCATGTATACTGAATTCACTATTAAATTAGTAAGTGTTGACAAAATTGAACATGAGAGTAAAGACTACTATTATTAATCAAACAGAACACTCATTTGATATTCCTTTACATAAACCATCTATTTTAAAAATACAGAAGTGACATTATATTTTAAAAATTGCAACAGAAATTCTTCTCATAAAGCACAATGAATGTCTGGAATTCTCTAATCTGAAGGACTGTAGAGGTGAGGTTACAGGAGAGGTAGTAGATAAATGCTTGTAAGATCAGGGAAATGAAGGCTGTGTGGAATGGGTACAGGAGAGGACTCATTCGCACATGATCGTATTGAATGGCAAGGCACGTTTAAGGCTAGGTGACCTACCCTGTCCCTATTCTCTCGAGCTCTTGTGTACATTACAACTATTGGACAATATAATATCTTTTTTCCCCAAAATCCTCAGAATCGATCCTGAGAGAAAAGTGTGCTGTGCAGCCCAGTGCTGCGAGAAACTGTTAAATTATTTTGAAACTAGCACAAAATTATTCAGAGTACCAGTGCAGGTCAGGAAGTCCATGGGGATCTGCAGCCGCAAATTGCTCCGAACAGCGCAGGTATGGCTATCTAAAGCTGTCAGAAGAGTATTATGTAGTTTATGCCAGTGAAGAGGTTGTGTCTTCAGCTGGCATGAGAACTGAAGCCATGGACTATCACCATTACTGTAATGTTACGTTTCATATTTCATATTTCCTTGTGATGTAGGAAGAAGCTATTCAGCCCAGTACATCTATACTGGCTATCAGAGTATTCACGTCCATTTCTCTGGAAGCTGTTGTCTCTAGTCTACCTATTAGTTCCCTTCTAATTTCCCCACCCTTCACCTACACTTGGGGTAATTCTCATTAGCCAATTAACCTACCAACAAGCATGGCTTTGGGATAGGCCAAAAAAATTTAAATAAACTAAAGCATAAAATATTTATGCTAAAAATTTCTTTCACATATCAATAAAGCTCACCTGCTAGACATATACTGTTACTCACATTATCACTACAAAAGTCAGAATTGCCCTGTTTTGATGTGACTATCTCCTCATTACACTCACTGGTAGGCGGTTGCATAAATAACAGGTGAACTCGAGCCTCTCCTGGAATTGGTAATGACAGCTCTCTAAAAAGTATAACATTTCATAGGTGGGTCAGCTGAACTGTGGCTTCATGAACAGCATCCTTTGGTTTTCATTAACAATGAAAGCAATTTCAAGTTCCATTGAAATCCTAATGGATTTGCAGCCACTGGCAAAAAATTATGCATAGATATATGAATTTTGAGGTGAATTGTGCATTGCCAATTACTTCTGCATGACAACAAATTGTATAGCTCCTCTGATGAATGAACTACTGAGGGGAAATGTAACTCATAGGATTGATAGCTGCCACCATTTATTCTAAAACAACCACACTACTGTTGGAATAATAAGTCCAAGATGAGTGGTTGAATAGACATCTGGGCTGAAGTGAGAGACTTTGTAAAACTGAACAGCAAAGATAGGGGAAAGTATACATCAAGTTGTTGCCCGGAAGCAGTTCTAAGTAATGCCATGGAGATAAGAAAACAGTAAATTGTCACGGAACAGCAATCTCTTCTATTTTTCTTGTTCTAATAATTTGGCCTCTCTTTATAATCCCATTCACTTTACAAATAAATGTGATTACAAAACTCAAACTTGTACATGGTGCTTTTGTTACAAAAGTGTGGTGTATAGTACCTGTTTGACAAAAGGGGGCCTCTATATAGGCAACAGAAGTGTAAGTACTAGGTAAGCTAATTTCAATTTATTGCTTTAACATTTTTAATTAGAGTCAGTGAGTAACACAGTATGGATAAAGGTACTTCAGCTCAACGTGCCAATGCCAACCACAGTGACCACTGAGCTAGTCCCAATTTCTTGCATTTAGCCTATATTCCTCTAAACCAAGTAGCTATCTAAGAGCTTCCTAAATGTTACTATTGTACCAGACTCATTCTGGAAGCTCATTCCATATTCTCACCATCTTCTGTGTGAAGAAGTTGTCCCCCCGGTCCCTTTTAAATCTTTCTCCTCTCACCCTAAATCTGTGCACCCTAATTTTGGACTCCATTACCCTGGGGAAAAAGACTGTTACCATCCTCCTTATCTATACCTATCCCAATTTTAAATATTTCTATAAGGTTATCCCTTATTGTCCAACATTCTAAGGAATAAAGCCTGGTCAACCTCTCCCTATAACTCAGGCCCTCTAGTCTTCGTAATATCCTCACGATCCTTTTCTGCATTCTTTCCAGTTCAACTTTCCAAATGACAGGGAGAAGAAAAGTGGACATGGTAGTCCAAATGCAGCCTCTCTAAGAACTTATAAAACTGCACCACAATGTCCCTACTCCCATATTCAATACCCTGATTGATAAAAGCCAAAGTGCTTGAAAGCCTTTTTCACCACACTCTCTATCATTGCTGCAGCTTTCCATGAACTATACACTTGCAGTCCTAGGTCCCCCTGTTCCAAGACACTCCTTAGTGCTGTATCATTCATCGTATAAGTACTAAAAAAATCAATTAATATTTTTAAAGAGTACATTTGAACAATTTTTATAATTTAGCCACCTTGGAATACAAGAAAGTCATAGACTTTATCGAAACATTTGTAGGTGAGTGTGTCCCCACAAAATTATTCAGAGCCTTCCCCAATCAGAAGCCCTGGATGAACCATGAGATCCACAATCTGCTCAGGGCTAGAGCAGAAGCTTTCAAGTCTGGTGACCAAGGAAGTTGCAAGAGATCTAGGTATGATCTTTGGAAAGTCATCTCACAGGTGAATTGACAATTCTGGACTAAACTTGAATCAACGAAGGATGCTCAACAGTTGTGGCAGGGCTTGAATACTATCACCTCTTATAAAGTAAAATCAGGTGACATAGGTGACAACAGGACTTTGCTTCCAGATGAGCTCAATGTCTTCTATGCTCGCTTTGACTGTCAAAAGATGGAGGAACTATCATCTCAGGGTTGTGCATGGTGACATATAAGGAATTTGATAATAAATTTGCTTTGAACTTTAATTTAAATTTGTACTTAAATATAAACAGTTTGGGAATATTTCTGATTGTTAGGGCCACTCAGAAGCAACCAACTTTCTTGACAGCTTTGATTGTCTACTGAGTTTGTAGGTATGGCTTTGTGGCCTGTGAAAGATATCTGTCAGCTCATGTGAAGAGATTACATGTCACAAGATTCATCACTGTACAGGGTCAAACGATTTAGGATAACAACAACATTTGCATCAAGAGATGCACCAAATGTAAGTCTGGAGTTCATATGTGTGTCAACATCAAGTGTAGGTGGTCAATCACTGGCTGGAAGTTCTTTCCAAGTATTCTATTTTTCCCTTGTGGCTACCATAATCTTTCCCATTTACCCCTTTTCGTTGCTATCCAGTTGGTGGTAATAGATGTAGATTTATGCTGATGAGCTTCTAACAATTTTTAGAGGAAAATATTTTCACATGCTGTTTGCCCTTAACTGTCCAGCTTGTGTTCCAAGAATAACTCATCATCCTAGCAGTGGAAGCTCACTTGCTTTATGGACTTTCTTTATGATTTGCTTAGAGATATGTGCTGACTGTTTCCTTGGCAACCACCAGCTTGTTTCTCAGATTCTGAATGCAGGCTGCTGTTCGCAGAATGTTAGCCCGTGATCTCTGTACAGAGACAGAACTGCAATTCAACAGCATTTCTGCATTTTCCAAATGATTTGTTCGAATTCTGCTTCTAAGCATCCCAAGTAATTACTTATTGCACGTCAGTATCAATACCTTAGTCATTATTGGGAATGCTCCTGAGAGGTACTCCAGTGACGCCAGAGGTCTGTGCTGCCTAAGAACACCCTACAAGCAGCGCTGACATTACTTGATGCAAAATACTAGACTACAAAGCAGACAGCTACAACTTGTTAGTTAGTAGAGAAAAAATTATTAATGGCAAAGATTTAGGCTGATGGGTAGGGAAACTAGAGGGGAATTGAGGAGAACTCTTCATACTGTATGTAACAAGTATTGGAGCTCTGGGCCAGATTGACTGGAAGGGTGAAGGAAGACGAAACACTCACCATTTAACAAGTACTTGAATGGGCACCTCCAAGCAATTGTCGGGCCTACACCTCACAATAACATTCCGATTGAGACAGGGCAACAGCTCTGATTCAATAAGAGGCAAAGAAGCAAGCTGGGAGCAGCACTAAGCTGTAAACACAGGATTTTTCTGCTAAGCAGAAGAAAACAGGCAGAGCTAAACAATCCTGCAACCAATGGATCAGAATGAACCTCTTAAAGACCTGCAGCATTAAGTCTTGCATGCTGGATGGGAAGGAAACCTTTACCAGCTCTGAGAGTCAGAGATCTAGGTTCATTCCTCACCTACAGTGCTGTCTGTGTGATTTTCTCCCTGTGGTAGGGAGAGTATCCTCTGGGTGGCCTGGTTTTCTCCCACATTCCAAAGATACGCAGGTTCATGGATTAATTCGCTGCTGTAAATTGTCCCTAGTGTGTAGGTAAATGGGTAGAAACAGGGGGATTTGGGAAAGCAGGGAAACTGGGAAAGGGAAAATTACTAGGAGAATGGAATAGCTCTCTCAGCCAACATAGGGCCATTGGGCAGAGTAGCTTTCCAAATATTAATATAAGGAAGTATGGATATAAGGAGACAGGAGAGCTACAAGAACATCTGCATCCTGAAAGAAGGCACAAGGTTAAAGTATTCACAAACACTTTTGGCCAGAATTGTCAAGTAGATTATCAATCTTGGCTTCCTTCTGCAGTCTCTACTGCCACAGAAGCAGCTGATGACAAAAAATGGCTGAATACCAGATACAGCAAAGGCAATGGGATCAGCCAGTCTCTCAGCTATGGTACTGAAGATCCACAACCTTGAGCCAGCTGTTACTCCAGCCCGATTGTTCTAGAACATTTACAGTGCCACTATCTCTGTGACAATGAAGGATACTGTATGTTGCCCCGGTAGGTTCTGTTCAAAGCTTGGAAAATGCCATTCAGCTAATTTTCACCCAGTTAATTTACTCACATCTGTGAAGTGATGGAAGGTGGCACTGACAGTGCTATCAGATTATTTAATTATTAAACTGGTTTATAACTGTTACATATACCAAGGTACAGTGGAGAACTTGTTTTGCATGACATCCATTCTAATAATGTCCCTACAACAGTGCATAAGGGGAAACAATAACAGTTCAAATTACATTTATTATTAAAGTACACATACTGTATGTCACTTCAGTAAATTCAATACTGAGACAAGTGTTGAATTGGCCAAGTCAGATGGGAAAATTAGTTTCAAAGATTTAGGATGCATATGGTCCATTGGTCCCTTTTGCAAGATGCTGGAATTTGCAAATAGGAAGCCTTGTTCAGATTGAAGAGCTTGATGAGACTATGTGGAGTTTTGCGTTTTGTACTGAGTGAAAGATATAATGCGTATTTTTATTGGAGACGGTGAAAGCTAGATTCATGAAATATTTTGCTGTGATGAAGGGGATGGGATTTAGGGACCTCATCCTAGGGTAAATGACCAACCAGCTAGCATTGAACTGAGGAGAAAATACTTTGTGAAAAAGATTTGGACTGTTTTGATTTTTTTCTCTTGAAAAGGCAGTGGATTCCCAGTATTAAGGCAGATTGATGGAATTTTGAATACTCAGGGAATCAGAGGATAAGAGGAATAGCGTGCAAAATTGACAAGGAACTGGACTAATCACAATCTTATTGAATGGCACAGTGTGCTCAAGGAGCTTCATGAATTGTCTTCCTTATCTTTCTGATATCCTACGTAGTTATATCTAAACAGACTCCTGCTTTCAATGTTGTTGATCAACCAGTTTCATTTCCCAAGTAAGCAGTGCTCTGTGAAAGAGGAGATGGCTCATGATGAATATGTGTATGATTGTAGGTTGTAGCTGCACTGACAGAACATACTGTTTCCATGACGTGGAGCAGTCATTACATTGCAGCTTCTGTGAATTTGATTCATTGGCATAATCAAGCTAGGTGGCTATAATTGTATGGACCAACATGAGTTCAATAGTCCCTTCGGATAGTGCAGGTCCTTGTAGAAACATAATCTGTGACCTGCGACAAAACACTTCACACAGGTATTGTGCGACACCACCAGTATATGAGGCACTATCCCTTGTTAAAGGCTGCTCTTTTCTTGCAAAAAAACAGATTCATTGAATAAATTACTGGTTAGTACCAGTCAGTTCAGGGTGCAGAGCATTGTGTGCAGCCTCATGCATAATTTATCTGGACTGGAATTATTTTAGTAGCTGATTTTCTGGCAGCATTAACACTGCAAGTTGCTCATGTACAATTTAATCTTCCTCAGCTGCATTTATCTAGATGTCCCTTTGGGCACTGTCCTAGCACTTTGTAGGAGTTTGCATTCAGCACTGAAATCTCAGTAGAGTCTTGATTAAATTTAGGCTTCTTATATTACTTGCAAAATCTGCTCAAACAAACATATTGGACTCATCAACTTTATTTGTTTATTTATGATTGATTGATTAAGATACAGCATGGAGTAGCCCTTCCCGCCCTTCGAGTCGTCTGCCCAGCAACCCTCCCAACGTAATCCTTGCCTAATCACAGGGCAGCTTACAATGATCAATTAACCTATCATCTAGTATGTCTTTGGACTGTGGGAGGAAACCCATGTGGTCACAGGGAGAAGGTACAAACTCCTTATTGGCAGCAGCAGGAATTGAACCGGAGTCCCCGTGTTGGAAAGCGTGGCCACTGTGCTGCCCATATTCTCAACGCAAGGCTTCATTCAGTTTATTTTTATTCTGGCATTTTCCCCTTCCTTTCCAGTCTTGAAGAAGGGTCTCGGCCCGAAATGTCGACTGTTTAGTAACTTCCATAGACCTGCTGAGTTCCTCCAGCATTTTGTGTGTGTTGCTTATTCAGTTTAATCACATTTATTATCATAGATTTCATATATATACATTAGCTGAAATGATATTTGCTGCATTATTATCTTCTGAGCCTCAGCTTGGTGTCTGGGTCTGGCCTCCAAGGTAATAATTCCATTTTGTCAGGAACTATTTTGATCAAGTATAGAATCTAATTTATCTGGACTGGAATTATCTTAGTAGCTGAATTTCTGGCAGCATTAACACTGCAAGTTGCTCATGTACCAATTTAATCTTCCTCAGACAAAACTAGAAAAACTCACACTCTCTGGAATGATTGAGGGGAGTAAACCTAGGAGAAGACCTCGGCTTATGTACATCAAAAGCATAGCCAGGTGGTTACACATCGAGGAAATGGAAGTCATCCGAAAAACGAAGGATAGAGCTACATGGAAAACCATAGTCACCAAAGTCCACATCGGATATGGTACCTAGACAGACAGACAGACAGACAGACAGATAGAATCTAAAATTCAGTCTTTATACTACTACAGCATTCTCTAACTACTAATATAGTGGCTTTTATTGTTTAAGTTTCTGTTTACTCATTTTCTTCCATTTCCCAAAACAGCCTATTGCACAGCTATGCATACTTACACTGGTTAAGGTGATACCAGGCCAGTTAGAGTCCCCTAGCAACATTATCACAGGCATGCTTTAATGGGATCTTCTGTTGAATGCTACTTACAATCCACTGAAATTAGCTAAAGCAGTACGTGTTTTTAAAATGAGTTGCCTCGTGCATAATTCCACCTCCAGAATTTGTGATGTGAGCCAAGAACTGACAGGAAAATTAAAGGCTTTATCCAAATGAATCACTTTGACCACCTTCTTCCAGTTAAAGGTCAGCAATTTGCTTGTTGAGCAATACTGTGTGATTGATTCCCTTAAAGTTTGTGGATGAGCACTTTCTATTTCTGAGAATTTCCAGCTTTCTATTTCTTGTATAAAAATCAATTATTTTCTGCATATTGAAGATATTAGAGGATATATAATTTTTTTTCCCATTTTTTGGCATTTGAGCATTGCTGGCTAAAGCTGTATTACTTCACATGCATAATTGCTCTTGATAAGTTGGTGATGCCATATTCCCTGCATAACTCCGGCATTTCATTTATTGAAGGAACTCACACAATCCCATTGGTAAGGGAGTTTTGGATTTTGACCCAGCAACAATGGAGAAACAGATATACATTTCCAAGTTAAAAGGTGTGTGACTTGGAGGGAAACGTAGTTGGCGGTGTTTCCAAGCAGACTTCTACAATTGACAAAGGCCTGGATGAATAACTTAAGTGCATTTTTGGATGGTTCACATTTACAGCTATAGCACACTGATGAGTGCAGAGATTGAACATTTAGAGAAGTTGATGGGATGCCAATTAAGAGAATTACTTTGTTTCGGGGAGAAATTTTGGACCTGCATTAGAGTTGAATGACTGGGTGGAATTGATTAACTCAGATTTGTCCTGTTTCTTCTCAATAGGACACACCTCAGTAATTTCCCATTTGTTGAGAAGATTCCAATGTAACTGTACCGGAAAAGATTAGTGGAGGAGTGGAGGTCTCAATCACCCGTTTTTAGCTTTACAGCCGAAATGTTGTCTAGTTCTGTTGCTCTTGTGTTCAGAGCTTTCATCATTCTTGAGATAACCATGAATTTAATGGGATGAAGGTTGATTTTACAGTTTAACATGCATAACGTTCCACTTTGCAGCTTTCCCATATCGACATCGCAGTACTAATCTCCGCATAGTCTTCTGTCCCGATTGCCTTATTCAATCTTATTTGCTTTGCAGTAAAGGTCACATTTATTTTACAATAGTTAATATTCCAGTCATACATGTATCTGAAGGAAAGTCATAAAAGAAACAACATCCACCATTTTAACAAATCCTGGTAGCATTGTGGTTTACTGTCATATCTGGCATTTCATTCTGTTGCTATTCATTGGATCTGTTCAATACCCAGGAATGAAACGTGGAACAGAATACAATACAACTGAATGGCCCTATTTCTGAATTCAAGGTCAGAAGGTCTACAAAGTATGCTTAACAAATTACGTTTAAATGCCTCATGTGTATTTGTTTAAGGTGAGCCAAGTCATATTATCTTGCAGAATTTAATTCAATGCAGCCTGTGCAAACAGCATTTCAATCATACACAGTCAGCTTTGAGACAGATTGAAACCCATCTGTATTCTCAACATTTTCTTATTAAAAATAAAAGATGTTCTGTAATGACAATATGGAATTAATGTGAGGTTGAATAGAATGTATTACTTTGCAGACTTTGCAGTTAAATCATTGGTTACAAATTAGAAGCAATTAAAGTCATATTAAAGCAACTTTCTTGATGCCATCTTTGATTTAGCGATAGCACTCACGGTGGAGTGTTGGATGGTCTTATTTCCAAATGGTAATCCGAAAACTGAGAATATCGCCTTAGTGCCAGATTGTCTGAGCACTTCATTGTTGAAGGTTTCATCTTTCTGATGTGAGACTAAAATGGAGGCTGTCTCTGACCTTTATGGTGGAAAGAGTAAAGGCACTAAGTGAAAATAAATATTTTCTGATGACTGTCAAATTTTTCCTTCAATTCAAAAATATATTATTTTGCCATTAGTTATTGCTTGTAGGACATATGTATTCGGTTCAGGGCTCATCTGCACAAGTTTAGATTCTGCCTTTACAGACAATAGAGGAAGTGGTAATATTACCTACGGTAGTAAAAGTGAAGAAAAATTTAAAACTCCAAATAAAAGGAAGCAGAAAATACACAACAGGTTTGACAGCATCTTGGTTCTTTGTTTCACACTTCTGGCATTTGCAGCATTTTTCTTTGGAGAAAGACACATTGCAACAGAGGAAATAATGGAATGATTTTGATGTGCCTAAGTATATAGGCATTAGACAGGAAAAAGGAAACAGGCTGGTTCCAACTATAGAGGATTCGAAACAAAGGGTCAATATTTTAGATTAAGGATCAATGAGAATTCTTTCTCAGGAAAGTGAAACAAACACCCATTTACACTAATCCTACAATGATCTCATTTTGTTTCTCGCACATCTCTTTGACACTCTTATACACACTGAGTGCAATTTATCAGTAGCTATTTAACATACCAACCCCTTGTGATGTGAAGGAAGTTGGAGAACTGGGAAGAAGCTCACACAGTCAACGGAAGATGTGCAAACTCTGCACAGGCAGTACCCGAGATTGAACGAGTTCACTGGAGCTGTAAGGTAGCAGCTCCACCAGCTGCACTGCTCAACATTATGTTATGTATTCATAATAGGAAAAAATAATTGACCAATAAATCCTTACTGGTTTTTATCCCACTCACCCACTTAGTTCCCATAGAACTGGGGTTCCCAACCTTTTTAATGCCATGGACCCCTACAATTATCTGAGGCATCTGTGAACAACAGGTTGGGAACCCCTGCCATAGAATTTTAGTTCCCCTTCTTTCCAATCACCCTTATGTCTTCCTCAATATCAATACTTAATACTCAGTATTCTGTCCTAAAGACTCAGTTTCACTTGCCTAGAAGCATAGAAACATAGAAAACCTATAGCACAATACAGGCCACAAAGCTGTGCCGAACATGTCCTTACCTTGAAATTACCTAGGGTTACCCATAGCCCCCTATTTTTCTAAGCTCTATTTACCTATCCAGGAGACTTTTAAAAGGCCCTATTGTATCTGCCTCCACCACTGTCGCTGGCAACCCATTCCATGCACTCACCACTCTCTGCGTTAAAAACTTACCCCTGATATCTCCTCTGTACCTACTTCCAAGCACCTTAAAACTGTGCCCTCTCATGCTAGCTATTTCAGCTCTGGGAAAAAACCTCTGACTATCCACACGATCAATGCCTCTTATCATCTTATGCACCTCTATCAGGTCACCTCTCGTCCTCCATCGCTCCAAGGAGAAAAAGCCGAATTCACTCAACCTATTCTCATAAGGCATGCCCCCCCAATCCAGGCAACATCCTTGTGAATCTCCTCTGCATCCTTTCTATTGTTTCCACATCCTTCCTGTAGTGAGGCGACCAGAACTGAGCACAGTACTCCAAGTGGGGTCTGACCAGGGTCCTATATAGCTGCAACATTACCTCTCGGCTCCTAAACTCAATCCCATGATCGATGAAGACCAATGCACCGTATGCCTTCTTAACTATAGAGTCAACCTGCGAAGCAGCTTTGAGTGTCTGTCAGCATTTAATACCATCATCCCCTCAAAACTGATCAATAAGCTTCAAGACCTTGGCCTCAATACCTCCTTGTGCAACTGGATTTTGGATTCCTCACTTGCAGACCCCAGTCAGTTTGGATTGGCTAAAACATTTCCTGCATGATCTCCATCAACACAGGTGCACCTCAGGGCTGTGTGCTTATGCCCCTGCTCTACCCGCTTTACACTGATGTCTGTGTGGTTGAGCACAGCTCCAACATCATATTTAAGTTTAGTGATGACACCACTGTTGTGGGGCTGTATCAAAGGTGGTTATGAATCAGCATACAGGAGGCAGATTGAAAATTTGGCTGAGTGGTGTAATAACAACAACCTCTCACTCAATGTCAGCAAGACCAAGGAACTGGTTGTAGACTTCAGGGAGGGGGAAACCAGAGGTCCATGAACCAGTCCTCACTGGAGGATCAGAGGTGGAGAGGGTTAATAACTTTAAATTCCTGAGTGTTACTGTTTCAGAGGACATGTCCTGGGCACAGCATGAAAATGCAATTGTGAAGAAAGCACCTTTACTTCTTTAGGAGTCTGTGGAGATTCAGCATAACATCAAAGACCTTGACAAACTTCACAAACAAATGTTTAGTGAAGAGTGTATTGACTGGCTGCATCACGACCTGGTACAGAAGTATCAATGCCTTTAAACGGAAAATCCTACAAAAACAGTGGATTCGGCCCAGAACATCACAGGTAAAACCTTCCCAACCACTGAGCACAACTACATGAAACACTGTCTTAGGAAAACAGCATCCATCATCGGAGATCCTCACCACTCTGCCCATGCTCCTTTCTCGCTGCTGCCATCAGACAGAAGGTACAAGAGCCTTTGGACTCACACCACCAGGTTCAAGAACAGTTAGTACCCCTCAACCATCATGCTCTTGAACAAAAAGGGATAACTACATTCACTTGCCCATCCATTGAGATGTTTAAAATCCAATGACCTCACTTTAGGGACTCTTTACCCTGTAATTTCATGCTCTTGCTATTTATTTATATTTGCATTTGCACAGTTTGTTGTCTTCTGCATTCATACTGATCTTTCATTGATCCAGTTACAATTACTATCCTATAGATTTTCTGAGTATGTCCGCATGAAAATAAATCTCAGGGTTATCTGTTGTGACGTAAAAGTACTAGTAATAAAATTTACTTGGAACTTTGAAATCCTGACCTGTAAACATCTTAATAAAATACTCCAAAAGAATTCATACCAGAGGAATAAACTATACATATTTTTCCACAGTAATTTACCAAACTATTTTATTAGGTACTTTTCTTCAGGTATTTTCAGGCATCGAGTTTTTTGCAGAAAGAGCAAGGTGACATCCAGCTTCATTTGGTTTATCATTGGATGCCATTATGGTAAAAAGCCTCCAATGTCTGTTTTGCTTTCTGCAACTATAAAAACAGCTGTGTGATTGAGTAATTTAGGCCTCTAAATTGCCAGGAGATTCCACCCAATTAAAAATATCACACACAAAAAGATGGAGGAACTCAGCAGGTCAGGCAGCATCTATGGAAATGAGTAAAGAGTCAACGTTTTGGGCCAAGGCCCCTCTTCATGACCGGAAAGGAAGGGGGAGGATGCCAGAATAAGAAGATGAGGAGAGGGGAAGAAGGATGAGTTAAAAGGTGATAGGTGAAGCCAGGTGAGTAGGAAAGGTAATTCTTCTCCAGCCCTTTGCCTTTTCCATCCACCTGGCTTCATCCTTCATTTTCCAGCTATCCTCCGTCCTTCCCCCACCTCACCTTTTCACTCTGACCTTTTCCCCCTTCCTTTCCAATCCTGAAGAATAGTCTCAGTCCAAAATGTTGACTGCTTATTCATTTCCATAGATGCTGCCTGACCTGCTGAGTTCCTCCAACATTTTGCCTGTGTTGCTAAGGATTTCCAGCATCTGCAGAATCTCTTGTGTTTATGATTTAGAAGCATGTTGCCGTATTCTGCTTGAATAGTTCATATATTAACATAGCTGCAAGGCAAATCATTGTCACAGGAATCATGTAAACAGCATCAACCTTGTTCCTTTCCTCATGTGGTGGCATATTGTCAAAATAAATAATCTGCAAAAATTGGAAGAGTTTTATCTTGTACAGCATGGTGGCAGCCTTATTCCAGAAGTTTCAACTGGGCCTTTGGCTTGTTTAAACATTGCTTTCTCAGTTTTATGAGTAATCACAGATAGTAATCAGCAGAAAAAAGAATTAAGTAAGGGGTTTATTTTCTGTTATCTACAAATTATCTACACATGTATCAGAACATAGGGTCACTAGTTCTGGTTCGAACTGCCTGACTTCAGAAGCCCAAACCTTCCAACACGCAATTGGCTTCACCTAGGGAAGTTGGGCAGTATTACACGAAGCACAGTAAGCTGCAGAATTGTAACCGATATAAAATCTGATTTTGACTCTTGAATTTTGGTCAATGACTTACAGGTTGATTTTGACTTTTAATCAAAGATACAGATTAAGTAGAGATTTGATGTGGGAAGGTATGTTAATCTGAGAAGACAAAAGTATGGTTCCTGGGGTGCAAGAATCTGTAAGCCACAATATATTATAGGTTTTCCCTTTATGAATATAAGTAGATTATTCAACAGAAACATGAAAAATTAACACCTGCTGAATAATACAGTTTATATAATGAAATTCATGTCGATTATTCATGAATAGTAAAAATCTCACGAGAAGACATATCTTCTTCTCATCGCTGCCATTAGGGAGGAGGTGCAGGAGCCTAAAGACATATATTTAATATTTTAGGAACAGCTTCTTCCGCTCTACCATCAGATTTCTGAACAATCGTGAACCCGTGAACACTACCTCACTATCTTGTTCTGTTTTTGCACAACTTACTCATTTTTTATATACAGTTGATTCCAGTCAATTGGGCCATTATTTAATTAGGAAGCAGCTTACTTGGAATGAATCTGAAAGAAGAAAAACAAATTGAGACAATAGCTGGGATTCCCTTTGTTTATTTGAGACAGTATGCTGCTGAACTGGGCCAGGAGACTGTTGCCAAATGTTTTCTAACTAGTGTCAGTCACGTGCACATCGTGTGGCAGTTAGACACTGCACCGTGCTTAGAGTGAACTGTTTTTAAATAATGTCACTTGTGTATGCTTGTGTTCAAAAAGCAGTGATTTTTGTCACTGATAGCTGGTGAGAAATAAGCAGTAAGTCAATTTGGAACTGCTTTGCTCTCTGAGGTTTTAAGCATTCTGATTTGAAGATGCCGGAAACGGCCGGGAGTTGATGTGACATGATTTCACTACTTCAACAAGTTAGGAAATACGAAGAATTTGAAGGTATTGATAATCATTTTGAACCAGACACTCAGCTCTCACCTGTGGCTCCAAGTAGCTGTCTTGCATTTCACTGTGGCCACGCCACTTAAACAGGCTGGCCAAATCAAGTGAGGGTAGTCGGCAGGTTTCATACCCCGATGAGACAGGGATTTGCCTGCCCTAACTGGCAAAGTCAGCTCTGGTGGACTGGGTAGATGAGATACGATGGCCAGGAAGGTTGCAATGCTACATGAAGGGCACAAAGAGGCATAGAAGAAGTTGTGGTCAGCAGCTACAGCAGGGAAGCCCCCAGTTGTATTCTTTACTCTTCCCACTGGATCCAGACTTCTGAGGTTGAGAGAGTGGAACCTTCCCAGTGCAATGGCTTTTCCACTTTAAAACCTCTCCAACACAGGTTTCTTGTCATCACTGTTGTCATCAGATACAACGGACAATTATTAGTACTATTGGTAATGTTCTAATTTGTTCTGTATTTCATTTAAATACAAAATTTGTTACCCAGCTAAATAATAGTTAGCCTTTTTTATTCCTTTTTAACTATTTTACTGAAACTTTGGCTAATTGGGGTAGCTGCTTAATTGGGCCAAAATGTACTGGTCCCGATGTGCCAAATTAACCAAAGTGCACTGCATTTTTTTTGTAACTGATAGTAATTTTTTAATGCACTGTACTGCTGCCACAAAACAACAAATTTCACGACATATGTCAGCGATAGTAAACCTGATTCTGATTTTGATTATTGATTCGCTTTAGGGAGTCATCTTGATCTCATTCAGATGATAGAAGTGTGTTCTAAAGACAAAAATCTTGAGTAAGAAGCACCCAGAGAAACAAAAGGGAGGTCCATCATGGCTGATGTCTACTCCTTTGCATTGACATGATGTCACCAGCAACATCATGAGGTCTAGGCTGAGGGTGGTCATGTGGTGCCTTAGAAACCCAGAATATACATACGAGTTAAAGTTATGATTTCTTCGGTTTAAAATACAGTTGGTTAGTAACTGAATATTGACATTGCATGCAGTCCCTGACAACCCACTGATGTTAAACTATGCGTGCAATTATAACACCATGGTGAAATAGGCTGTAGCAAAAATCAGTCTCCGCCTGTGTGCTAACACTGCTATCCTTGTTTCTCAAATAATTATCATCAAAACCCAGCAACCGACTGGCAACATGTACTGATTTATTTTACCCTCAAGAATACATTTTCTGTTGTCAAGTTGTCCATTTGTTTTAGAGGGCAAATGTGAAATGTAGTTGATTTTTGCTAAGGAAGTACTAACTACAGCAATGGCCCGAGCAACAAAAATTTTCCTTTTCTGAAACTGCATCCAACTCTTTTGTTATCTTCATGAGAGACTGCCTCAAGTAGAGAACATCCATCATCAAAAATCCCCACCGTCTGGGTCATGGCATCTTCTCACAGCTACCAGCAGGCAGGCGGTACAGAAGCCTGAAGTCCCCCACCACCAGTTTCAAGAACAGCTACATTCATTCAACTATTTGGTTCTTGAACAATCTTAATCACTACCTCAGCAAAGCAACACTATAACCATTGGAGTGGACTTTGGTTTTTGTTTTAATTGTGTTCTTTCTTGTAGAAAATTGTATAATTTATTTTAATTTATGTTTTTCTTGTCTCCAGTTTTATGTTTTGGAATGCAGCTCAAGTAAGGTTGTCATTGCACCTGTGCATACATGCATGTTGTGTATAAAAAGTATTCAACCCCCTCCTTGGAATACTTTCATGTTTTATTGTTTTACAACATTGAATCACAGTGGCTTTAATTTGGCTTTTTTGACACTGATCAACAGAAAGATAGTCTTTTGTATCAAAATGAAAACAAAGTGATCAAAATTAATTACAAATATGAAGCAAAAATAATTGATTGCATAAGTATTCACCCCTCCCTCTTTAATATGACACCCAAATCATCACTGATGGCTGCAAATTGGTCACATAATTAGTTAAATGGAGATCTGTTTTTAGAGACCTGTGTGCAGTCGAGGTGTTTCAACTGATTGTAGTAAAAATACACCTCTATCTGGGAGGTGCAACTTTTGGTGAATCAGCAACCTGGCAAAAACTACACCATGAAGACAAAAGAACACTCCAAGCAATTCAGTGAAAAGGTTATTGAAAAGCACAAGTCAGGAGATGGATAGAAGAAAATTTCCAGTTCACTGAATATCCCTTGGAGTAGAGTTAAGTCAATCATGAAGAAATGGAAAGAATATGGCACAGTGTAAATCTGTCTAGAGCAGGCCGTCCTCAAAAACTGAGTGACCGTGCAAGAAGGGGACTATAGAGGGAGGCCACCAAGAGACCTTTGGCAACTCTGGAGGAGTTAGAAGCTTCAGTGGCTGAGATGGGAGAGACTATGCATACAACAGCTCTTGCTTGGGTGCTTCACCAATCACAGCTTTATGGGAGTGTGGCAAAGAGAAAGCCGCTATTGAAAGAATCTCACATGAAGTCCCAGTTAGAGTTTACCAGAAGGCATGTGGGAGACTCTGAAGTCAGCCGGAAGAAGGTTCTATGGTTTGAGAAAACCAAAATTGGGCTTTATCATCATCAGACTAAATGCTATGTTTGCCATATGCCAAATACCGCACATCATCAAAAGCACATTGTCCCTACTGTGAAGCATGGTGGTGGCTGCATCATGCTGTGGGGATGCTTCACTTCTCAGACCCTGGAAGGCTTGTGAGGGTAGAGGGTAAAATGAATGCAGCAAAACACAGAAAATCCTGGAGGAAAACCTAATGCAGTCTGCAAGAGAACTGAAACTTGGGAGAAGATTTGTTTTCCAGCAAGATAAAGATGCCAAGCATAAAACTAAAGCTCCACAGGAATGGCTTATAAACAACAAAGTTAATGTGCTGGAGTGGCCAAGTCAGAGTCTAGATCTCAATCCAATTCAGAATTTGTGGCTGGTCTTGAAAAAGGCTGTTCACTCCCGATCTCCATTCAATCTGACAGAGCTTGAGCAGTTTTGTAAAGAAGAACAGGGAAAAATTGTAGTGTCCAGATGTGCAAAGCTGGTAGAGAGCTATCCACACAGACTCAAGGCTGTAAAAGGTGCGTCTTATGCAATCAATTATCTTGTGTTTTATATTTGTGTTTAATTTAGATCACTTTCTCAAGAACTGTTTTCACTTTGACATGAAGGGGTCATTTTTGTGTTCGTTGTCAAAAAAGCCACATTAAGTCACTGTGATACAATAAAACATGAATACTTTTGGTGGGGTGGGGAGTGAATACTTTTTACAGGCACTGAACTTGTTCATACAACAACTAACGCAATTTTGATGAATCTCTCCAGAACTCTCTAAAGCACTTATCAAACACTAATAAGCATTCCCATAGAAGTTTTCAGCGCAACTGTATGAAACGAAATTTCTGTCCTTTTACATCCTTTTCTCACCACCCAGGAGCTCAAACAGCAATTATCACACAGAAGAAGGCAGTTTACTTCATTATGGCCCCAACAGGACACAATTCTTTCAGTCCACCTTCCGCTCTCCTTACTTCCCTGTACCACTGCAACTTAATCTCTCTCTCTCTCTCACTTAATTGTCTTTTTTCTTATTCATCCAGTAGATAAAAATTTGGGATGTGTGAGGAATCTCAAGCAAATCTATATGGTCAAGGGAATAAAGTACAACTCTTCAAGACTACAGCTAAGGTTTGTCACATACTTAGTTCTTGATGTTGTGCGGTGGGGTATAAACACATTACCATCATGTGGCCTTTTCAAATTGGAATGCTGCTTGCTGTTCATGATATGATCTCCACCAGAGTGGGAATAACAAAAGCAGAGAAAAGTTAATAAATTGCTGGAAATCTATTCCACAGTCTTCACTGTGGAAGACACTAGCAGTGTGCTAGAGGTCCATGTGTATCAGGGAGCAGGGGTGAGTGCCATTGCTATTACCATTGCAAAGGAAAAAGTGTGAGGCAATCTGTAAGGTCTTAAGGTGGATAAGTCACCTGGACCAGCTGCACTATATCTGAGTCCTGAGAGAGGTTGCTGAAGAGATAACGGATGCATTGGTCATGATCTTTCAAGAATCACTTGATTCTAGCATGGTCTCGGAAGACTGGAAGATTGCAAATGTCACTCCACTCTTTCAGAAGGGAAATTAAAGGCCACTTAGCCTAACCTCAGTGGTTGGGAAAGTATTGGAGTCCATTATTAAGGATACTTAATGTACTTGGAGACTAATGATAAAATAAGTCAAGGTCAGCATGATTTCTGTAAAGAGAAATCTTGCCTAACAAATCTGTTAGAGTTCTTCGAGGAAGTAACAAGCAGGATGGGCAAAGGGGAGGCAGTGGATGTAATTTGCTTAGATGTTCAGAAGGCATTTGATAAAGTACCACACATGAGGCTGCTTAACTAGATAAAGTCCCATGGCGTTACAGGAAAGATATTAGCATGGATAGAGGAATTGCTGACAGGCAGAAGGCAGTGGCTGGGAATAAGGGGGCCTTTTTGGGTTGGCTGCCAGTGGCTAGTGGTGTTTCTCAGGAGTCAGTATTAGGATCACGACTTTTTACATTGCTTGTCAATGATTTAGATAATGGAATTGATGGCTTTGTGGCAAGGTTTGCAAATGATATGAAGATAGGTGGAGGGGTAGGTAGTGCTGAGAAAACAATGTGATTGCAACAGGACTTACAAATTGGAAGAATGGGCAAAAAGTGGCAGATGGAATAGTGTTGGGAAATGCATTTGGGTAAAAGGAACAAAAGTGTAGATGCTATAATCTAAATAGGGAAAAAATCCAAACATCAGAGTTGCAAAGGGACTTAGGAGCCCTCATGTAAGACTACCGGAAGGTTACCTTACAAGTTGAGTCTGTGGTAAAGAAGACAAATGGAATGCTAGCATTCATTTCAAGGGGAATAGAATATAAAAAGAAGGAGATTATGCTGAGGTTTTATAAGACAGTAGTCAGGCTGTACTTGGAGTATTGTCGACAGTTTTGAGCCCCATAACTCAAAATGGATGTGTTGTCATTGAAGAGAGTCCAGAGGAGGTTCATGAGGATTTTTCCAGGAATGAAGGGGGATGATAAGTCTATGTATAGTAGAAGTCTATAAGGTTATGGGCCAAAGAGCCGGAATGGATGAGTTGGGCCGAATGGCCTGTTTCCGTGCTGCATGACTCTATGACTATTTGAAGCAGAAAAATCTAGAAGTCAAACAGGTTTGAAAGTGTTGAGAACTGGGGTAGGAAGCAAAACGTCTCTCTGTAATAGGCCAGATACCACGAGAATTACGCTTGTATCGTGATGCTGGCTGAGAGAGGGTGGTGAGAATTGTTAATCACAGATCACCCACCTGGACACCTGTAATAAGTAGGAGATAACAGAAAATAGAGGAGAGAGAATGGAAAAAAGAAAGTGTTGAAGCTGAAAATAGAAATCACATTTTCTGTAAATCTTTGTTGCTTTCCCCCACCAACAAAGCCTAAAAGATCCCAGAGCACAACTTAAAAGAACATAGGACTTCCCTTGTGAGTGCTTGTTTTTATTTACTTCTTAACCAATAGCTAAAAACAGATGATCTGGTCATAATTACAGTGCTATTTGTAGAAGCTTGCAAATTGTCTATCATGTTTCCAATGTTACACCGATTACAAAATACTTAATTAGCTGTAAATTATCCAAGCACATCCTGGGGTCATGAAAGGACTGGCAAATGCAACTCTTCTTTTAATATCAATACATTTAATTCAAGTATAAGTGTGAATTTTAAATCTTCTAATCACCCATTGTAATTCTAAATTCTAGCATCAGGGAACAGAACTGCTTCAGAATAGTAGTAACCTAATCAATATCATACCCCAAATTTTTCCCCTTAGCTTGTGATTTTTCCTCCTTAATTACCTTTCCAGTTTCCCTATGAAAGTAAAGACTAATAGTAGCTGCCAACTTGACAGGATGGTAAGGAAGGCATATGGTATGCTTGCCTTTATAAGTCAAGGTAATAAGTTTGAGAATAAGGAAGTTATGTGGCAGCTGTATAAAAATCTGGAGTACTGTATCCAATTCATAAACATGAGAAGATCTGCAGATGCTGGAAATCCAAGCAATACACACAAAATACTGGAGGAACTCAGCATTTTGTGTGCGTTGCCTGTATTGTATTCAATTCTGGTTGTCCCTTTATAGGAAGAATTTGCAGGCTTTGGGCAAGGGTCGGATGAGGTTTACCAGCATGTTGCCTGGATTAGAGGAAAGAGGATACAAGGAAATGTAGGACAAACTTGAGTTGCTTTCTCTGGCATGGTAGATGCTAAGGGGACGCCTGATAGAAAGTTATAAGATTATGTCCAGCATAGATAGAGAGCTGGTCTATTTGTTCCCAGGGTTGAAATGCCAAATATTCGAGGACATGCATTTGAGGTGAAAGGGGGAAAGTTCAAAAGAGATGAGTGGGGCAAGGATTGGCTGGCACTGGCTTCATGGCTGTGGACTCACTTTTGTGAACTTTAGTTCTGAATGTTATTTGGTAATCATTTGCACGATTAATTTTGTTCCATCACACTGGGTACCTGATGGTCTTCCTTTTATTAGTGGGTTCTTTCAGGCTTCTATGCTTTGCAGATGGCTGTAAGGAAACAAATGTCAGGATTGTGTGTTGCATACATACGTGGATAATAAATGTACTCTGAACTTTGAACTTTTACACAGGGAGTGGTGAGTGCCTGGGATGCATTGCTGAAGATGGTGGTGGAGGCAGATATGGTGGCGGTTTTTAGACAAATATATTTACATACAAAGAATGGAGAGAAGTAAACTATGTGTAGGCTGAGGAATTAGTTCAATTAGATGCCATTAGCTTAATTAGTTCAAACAGCATTGTGGGCCGATGGACCTGTCCCTGTGCTGCATGGTTCCGTGTTTAAAATCTGCCTTCGCCTCCTTTTTTGACATTGAATTACAGATATGTCTACACTGTTCATAAAAAAAATACTTTTCCTTCTGTCGTCACTGATCCGTCACCAATCATTTTCAATTTATGCTCTTTGTTCCTCCCCTGTCTGCTGAAGTGAATGATTTTCTTGTGCTCACTATTCAGAGCCATCTTGATTTTGACCAACTCTGTCAAATAACCCCTCAGCATTTTCTGCTTTGATGAAATAAATGATTGCATCTGTGATATTTAGGCCTTTTCTTCTATCGTCGATTTGATAGTCCGCACTAAATTTCTGACCGACCTGGTCAGGTAATAGAGCACACACAGATATTGTGAGGTGGGTGTTTGAGAAAATATCAACATCTGTTTTAAAAGGTCACAGAAACCAGCTGATTGAACATTTTCAGCATAAAAATTTGATGAAGGGGACAATGCAAGAGGATTATTTTTAGTAAAAATGCTTCACCTTAAGAGCCTTTTGTCATTGTTCATTTCCATTTAAGGAGATCTAATATGGTGCCTAACTTTGCTCTGGAAGTTGTTCTAATGCTGTGAATGATGAGAAAATTCAACAGACATTACCAGCATCTTCATTTTCACAAACTCTCTGGAGACCAATTGAAAAATGTCTGAAGCTATCACGTTAGTTTATGATCTAGGTGACACAGCAGTAAAACGGCAGTGCTCCCAGACATTGATTCATATTACTGAATTCTGGAAAGTCTCCTGTTGCTATTATTGTGATAAATTGCAATGATTATAAGTTAAAATTAACCAACAGAACAGTTAAATTTGTTACTGGGCAAGAGTTTTCATAATTCATTTTTGTTAGGAAAATACAATTGCACAGGTTAACCACAGCTTTTTATAAACGTTTTGACTTTGGATATAATACGGTTATCTACAGTCTGGCACAATTCACACAGGATTGCTAACTGATTGCCCTGACAACAAACGCCAAGTTCACTGAGAAAGAACTATCCATGCAGAAGGGAATATTGCATCAGTTCTAGCCAACTCATTTACATAATGATATTGTATAAAAAATATTTATAACTGCAGACAATTTGTTGGGAAGCCATTATATTAATAGCATTGGAGCAATTAACAGCTAATTTAAGTAACCTACTGCATAATTAATCATAAGTCACAACTGACAAGCCTTAAAACTCTTTGGGCTTTAAAAAAAACAAGCTGCCTTAATTTCCTCTACTTTTAGTAATATTATGAAATCCAGAATTGAGTAAAGGGTCTTTCAGTTTATTGATACATTTAGCATCCAACGACTGTAGTGTAGATCAAGAGTTATCCAGGTTTAAGTAAATTAAAATGTCAAAAAGTTATTCATTCTTACGGTTAAGCTGACACAAGACACTGCCCAATCCTCTTTGTCTAGTGATCAATTAAGTAAGAGAGAGTATGGAGGCTGAGTACAAATGGGGTAAGAAGGTCACTACTCTTTCAGGGTTGATCCCCAAAACTAGATTTGCATTATTTGATGAATATTATAAATGCTAATTATTCACTCTATTGGTGGAACACTATATCCAATCATTGTTACTGCTGATCATTAAGTGTTTACATAAATTCTAATTGGCATTTATCTAACTATTTTGAAGTTTTGTTAACAAGCAACACAGACAAAATGCTGGAGGAACTCAGCAGGCCAAGCAGCATCTATGGAAAAGAGTACAGTCGACGTTTCGGGCCAAGACCCCTTCAGCCGGACAGGAGAATGAAAGATGAGGAGGAGAGTTAAAAGGTGGGATGGGGGAGCGGAGGGAGAAAAAAATTGTCAACTAATTCCACACAAAGAACTTTAAGTCCTGTTGAAGTTCTTCCTCTATGTTCTTTCAACTACGATGATATAAAAGGATCATCTGCTGAAAGTAGAGAACACCAAAGAAAATCATCTCTAAAGCCTTTTTTCTATGATTATCAAAATGCTTTGGATTACTGACCAAAGATAGGCATATTATTTTCTTTTGCACCATCCTAATTATATGATGCCACATCAGCAACTAGCATTCTACATGACTAGCATTAAGACTGCATTGGTTAAAGGTAGAATATGAGTTATCTTATGTTCAAATATCCTCAAGGCTACAAATACCTAGACGGCTGACAAATATAACAGAGAACAGAAATCTGATTCCCCAGTAGGGTGGAGAATTGAAGGATAGGGCAATTTCATGTTTTACAAATTCATCAGTCACCTTATGCCAAATTGGAATAACTCCATTCAATTTGTTCAGACCAATGACAGCTCAGTAGACAACATATGAATAAATTTTGTTTCTTTAATGGTTCCAGTATTCCAGAAAACTAAACCCATTTCATACTAATTCCTCTATTTTGTGACATGAGTTATGAAAAGGCACTCATGGAGAGATGTTAGACTGCATGAAATTCTAAGACACCTGGGGCGAATGAAGATAATAATCAGCCTAGCACACCTATAAATCATTGCTATTTGACAAATAATAGAATGAAGACAGTTACTTTAATTAAATGTGCTGGCAGTACTGAATTAAAATACCCTTTAGTTTCAACATTATGCACTACCTCTAATGCTAGTTTCTCAACAGCCACTATATCACTCAAGGACATAGCTAAGCACATTCACCATGCATTAATCTTTGAACTTTTATTCCCCGAGGTAGCAGACTGGTGAGCTTGGAATGTGGCATTTGTTTTAGTACCTGGTGATATCTGGCTGGAAGCTCTTACTGTGTGACTCCTTTAATCTCTCCAGGCCATGTCTGGACCTTTCATATGGTTAGAATGTTTTCTGGGACACTACAAAGAAACTTTGGAAGGACAAACTCCAAGGCAGAGTACAAAGTAAATGGCAGGATACTTGGTAATGTGGAGGAGCAGAGGGATCTGGGGGTACATGTCCACAGATACCTGAAAGTTGCCTCATAGGTGGATAGGGTAGTTAAGTAAGCTTATGGGGTGTTAGCTTTCATAAGTCGAGGGATAGAGTTTAAGAGTTGTGAGGTAATGATGCAGCTCTATAAAACTCTGGTTAGGCTGCACTTGGAGTACTGTATCCAGTTCTGGTCACCTCACTATAGGAAGGATGTGGAAGCATTGGAAAGGGTACAGAGGAGATTTACCAGGACGCTGCCTGGTTTAGAGAGTATGCATTATGATCAGAGATTAAGGGAGCTAGGGCTTTACTCTTTGGAGAGAAGGAGGATGAGAGGAGACATGATAGAGGTGTACAAGATAATAAGAGGAATACATAGAGTGGATAGCCAGCGCCCCTTCCCCAGGACACCACTGCTCAATACAAGAGGACATGGCTTTAAGGTAAGGGGTGGGAAGTTCAAGGGGGATATTAGAGGAAGGTTTTTTACTCAGAGAATGGTTCGTGCGTGGAATGTACTGCCTGAGTCAGTGGTGGAGGCAGATACACTAGTGAAGTTTAAGAGACTACTAGACAGGTATATGGAGGAATTTAAGGTGGGGGCTTATATGGGAGGCAGGGTTTGAGGGTTGGCACAACATTGTAGGCCAAAGAGCCTGTACTGTGCTGTACTATCCTATGTTCCTATAAAAGCAACTAAGGGCATAGATGATTGCACCGATTTTTGAAAACATGCAGAGAAGTACTTTTCTGAGTCAGAAGATTGTTGGGCTGTATTGTATTGAAGATGTTAACTGAGCTCTTGGGGAAATGAGTATTCCTTTGTCTTTTTTCATGCTTCTGGTCCCAAATAAGCTGGAATAATTCCTTTTTGGTGTAATTAGTGGCAATAAGCAAAGAACCAAATAGAGATGTGGGAACATTGAATCCTGATATCTTGGGGAGTTTTGCTATTTAGTAAAGTTGTTGTGCTAATGTCATTTTCACATGCTGAGGGAGTCAAAATAGTTCATTTGAATTTGTGACGGATGCATTAGCTGACATGAAGGACACTTCCAGGTCTACCTTGGACATCCATTCCAAGCTTAAGATAAAGGGGATATGATGGCTTTTAATACTTTGTTACCTTAAATAATGCAAAACTGCACTGCAGCAAATAACATAACTCACTGGTGACCCTTTTACAGTCATAGCTCCAACCAGAGAGATGAATATATTTGTTTGAATATTTTGCAGTCAGAATACCCAGCATGCCTGTGGTTCCATTTCTGCCTCACCAGCCTGGCGTCTTCCATTATTTCTTCCTTTCCTTCCTCCAAAATACAATGATTCTTGCTGAATTCCAAATGGGGAGAAGAATACCAAGGAGAAAAATGCTGGCTCCAATACAAACAGGGACAAACCAAATGAAAAAGTGTTTGACAACAGCACCCTACAAAAAAGGAAGTGTAAGCTTGAATTTGATATAATCAAAGTAAATTTCATCCTCCCCTGGCAACAACAGAATAAGAGAGCAGTTCAAAGTGAGCAGCTCTATTTTCAGGTACAATCTGGCAAAGTTTTAGCATGTACTTATAAAAGGTATCAGGGTGCTCAGTTAATGTGGGACTCTTAACTTACTTCACAGAAGGCTGCCTATTGAGGCCGCTTTGCCTTGAGAACCTGTAAAGACCAAAGTTTACTAATTTATGTTCCAAATTTTTTTTTGTTAGTTAAGTCCTTATAACACCATCCATCTTGTGCCCACACCTCTAACTTTCCAGATCTAACCAGCTGCTTGCAGCATTTCTCCAAACCTGATGCAATATATGACTCTAAAGTGGGCTTGGAAATTAATCTGAACACCTAAATCAAGAATGTTGTATTTTGTTTAAAAAACCTGAATGTAAATTTATTTCCTTTGATATTTAGATACAGTAGGTAGGCTCACTTAGTCCTACTTTGGAGAATGAAACTGCATTCAGAGGATAGCATTTGGATTGCACTTACTGGGTTTAAGTAACAAATGTGACTGGGAACAAAATGTGATTGAAGTGGAGAGAGAACATTGAGGTGTTTGATTGTCATTCTAAGAGAAGTTTGTATCACATGCTGAGTGAAATAGTTTCCACATTTCTGTGCCTTCTGTATGAACAGCAGGAAAGATAAAATTGTATTTATAACTTTGGCAGAGAGAGGTGCAGCTGGTCCAGGCAGGGAGAAAGGACAAGTGCTAAAAACTGTGCATTTACCCCTTTGACGTGTAAGGTTTACCTATCTATCCATCTGAGTTCTTGCAAATCTAATGACAAAGTGAAGCAGAAGTCTTTGGAAGTCTAACCATTTAAATTACAGGAAAGGTGAATGTAATCTGTATTAATTCCTTCATCATAAACATTTTATATGAAGTGAAATCTGAGTCCGAAATTCATCAAATAGGTGTGAGATAGATATTCATTGTTCAGGGCCACAGAACCTTTTTTTTTTGCCAAGTTCAGCTTTCTAACAGAGCAAGTGAAACTATCAAAGATTTGATTTTGAGTCGTTAAACTTCCAACCAATATTCTTTATTCAGCTTCTTGTTGTAATCAGGAGCCAGATTTCTGTTCTTAATGTAAATGGAAAGCAATAATTAGTCTGAAGTTAAAAGAACAGCTTTGCAAACAAACAGCACTGTCTATGGAGCTCAGGATGCTGGCCCACAGCATGGGGCTGGTAGCAAATGTAAAATAATAGGGTTATGTTAATTGGCCTGTTTCAAACCAGACAACACTAGGTGAGTTATTTAGTTCAAGGAAGCTTGCTGACCAGATTAATACTATCACTTAGCACATCAAATAGCTGATCTATTAATAGTTGGAAGGTTTGGGTGCTCTGAGAGTCAGCTTCACAGCATTCATTGTGGGTACCTCTGAACTCCATCCCAGAACCTTTTAGACTACATGTGTGAAAAGGTATCTGAAAAAAAATCATGTGTGTGAAGACACTCAAGTGACAGAAAAACTGCATAAATGTAAGAGAGCAGTCAGGTTTGTTAGGAATGGTCTAAAAACATCAAGAAGAATGACAGAAAGACAGGGTGTCTAGAATCCATTCCTCTGCCTTCGCTTTCTGCAATGGATGATTTATTCATCTGCAATTTGTTGATATGCCTTTTTATCTTGTAGGAATGGTACCTGTGTTTTAGAACTCCCTTGTGTTTTAGAAATAATTTTAAATTTGAAAATCTTTCATAAGATAGAGAACATCTGTGAGTTTTAAATGTGTTTTAAGAATTTTGTCTGGATTTAAAAGCATATCACTAAAATAAATGAACTGTGTTTAATCTATTTTATTAGCTGTAAGTATCTCCTCCTTGGTCAGGTGGGGGGGGGGTTGGGTGGTGACCCACCCCTCAAATACTGGGTAAATGCAGCCAAAGAACATGGAGGACAAAAAGGAAATTGAACTAGTCTTTGAAGAGTAGGTAGCTGCAGTATAACCTCCCCTTAGTGAGGGTATCCATAGCTACCTATGTCCGATTGGGCTTAAGATCATCATTTGAGTTTAGAACTTTGCGGTCAGGAAACCCAATACTATCACAGATGGCAGGCTGCTTTATCCACCCAATATCCACTTTGCAAGGACTGAACTTGTGAATCAGCTCTCTGATACCCAACAAACAAGTTACTGTTCCTGGGACAAGACAAGAAGATTAATCTGCTATGGTGGTCCTATGAACAGACCTGACATTATGTCCTTCGGGACTTCGTCACTCTTGACAATTGATGTCCCTCAATGCATGCTGTGCCCTTTCTATTTTCAGTTTTTCTTTAGAGTATCCTTCATTTGTGTCATCGGGTCATAGAGCACAGGAACAGCTCATTTGGCCCATCTAGTCTCTGCCAACCTATCAATCTGCCTCGTCCCATCGGCCTGCACATGGACCGTAGCCCTCTATACGCCTCCCATCATTCTATTAATCCGAATTTCTCTTAAAATTTGAGAGAAAGCATTCTAAACTCTTACCATCCTCTGATTAAAGTTCCCCTTTAATATTTCACCTTTCACCTTTAACCTATGACCTCTAGTTCTAATGTCACCCCTCAGTGGAAAAAGCCTGCTTGCATTTTCTCTATATCTGGCCCTCATAACGTTGTATACTTCCGTCAAATCTCTCCCCATTTTTGTAGGAGACTGAGGGGGAAAATAATGAAGGTATATGGAGGATATATGCAGAATTATGGAAGAACATTGATTTATTAACTGAGAGAGGATAATATGTGACAATCAAGAGAAGGTATACTTTCCTATGTTTGATCATGAGATATGGAGAACTTGCAGTGGTACCCTTCCGAACTGTGTCGCACAGCACCACTGCCTCTGGTGGTTTACCCTGCTTGTGGTACCAAATGTGACGAAGGCCTGTATTGGAGAGGTTTCACATCATGGGTATAACTGCGTTAGTCTGCTGCTCCCAGTTTAGACATCCGGTTCCAGATGTTCAAGCTCAGGACATTGCAAGGTCAATTTTCATACGTATATTTGTAAGTGCATATATGCATAAATATGGTTTTTAAAATGTCTAATGCCTTGCTTTCATGAAAATGAATTGTTGGCAATTGTACAGACTGTGATAGTTTAACAGACTGGAGCTAAAATTAATGACTTTGTGATAGATCCAATCTATAGAAATATTTCCAGCTTTTTACATCCCAAATATGCTGTCCATTATATTCTACTTTTTGTTGAAGCTACACTCATTAATTATGTAGTGTGCTGCAGTTTAATGGTGCTTCTCTTGATTGATCTTGAATTATCCACATATCTAACGATTGGACACTGTAAATGCCTGCTGACTCTACAGCACTTAAGATGAAACCTGCAATGAGTCTGGTGACTCAGACAGATGTGACTGTAGGAGGTGGCATTAGGAGAGAACAAAACAACTGAAGGAGTTGATCAGAATTAGAATCAGACTTAGTATTACTGTCTTACATGATGTAAAATGTGCTGTCCTGCGGCAGTGAGGATGAGTAGCAAGTATATGATTAATTTATTTGCATTTTTTGGGGGCACGTGTAGCCTTTTTATGTACTATATGACTGCAATATGAATTCCAAATGTAGAGCTTCATTGCTCAATTGACGAATGCAAGTTGTATAATGAGGAATATTAGCTTATACAGAATTAAAGATCCTAGTTGCTAAAAGTCCAAAATACTTTTGTTTGACCCAACAATTTTGTATTGTTTCCCTGTGCTTGAATTAAAGTTTAGCATCATTGTAAACCAGGATAATACCACTTTGAATTTTTCATCTCATTCATACCCTACCTAAACATATCTTTGCTTTGTAGTAGTAATAGATAATATATTTTAAATTTCTTTATCTGAAATTTTGCTGTTGATTTTTAGATGAGGGACTGCCAACTATTTGGATAAATGAGTAAGTTTTTTTAAATAAAGCAATATACTACAGATATGGTAAATCATGAACAAAAGAAGATAATACCAGAAATACTTGGTTCTAGTGAAAAAATAAGCACAGAATATTTGCTGTATATTATTATACATTTATTGCACATATAATACAGTGGATTCTGGTTAATTTGGTCATGTATTTAGGATAACTCTTAAAGAACAAAAACAAATCGAGAAAATAGCCGGGATTCCCTTCATTTATTTGGGACACTATGCCACTTAGCTGGGGCAGGAGGCTGATGCCAAGCTGCTTCTAACCAGCATCAGCCACGTGCACTTGCTTGGCTGTTAAGACTTCACACAGAACTTTGAGTGAATAGTTTCTAAAAAGCGGCAGTTGCGTGCGTTGGTCTTCAAAAAGCTACGATTTTTGTCTCTGATAGTTAATGAGAAATATGAAGTAAGACAACTCAGAACTGTCTTGCTCCCAGCAGTTTCAAGCATTCAGGCTTGGAGATGCCGGAAACAGCCAGGAGTGCAAATGAAATGATTTCACTACTTCAACAAGTTAGGAACTATGAAGAATTTGAAGGTATTGATAATTATCCTGAATGCTACAATGAAAATGAAGATTGGAAGGATACAATTGTCGGCAGCATTGTGTGAAAGCAATTCATTATCCGCACTAGGTGTCTGAGCAGATTTTGTTCATTTACAGTCAAAAGAAAGTGATGAGGATGACATCCTCTGTCGATTAGGGAATAATACAGTTCTATAGTACTGTAGTACTATTGGTAGTGTTCTAATTTGTTCTCTATTTCATTTAAGTACACAATTTGTTACTCAGTTTGTCTTTTTTATACCACTATATATAATTGTCTACAACTAATCAGCATGTCGAGGAGCATCTATGAATGCTGCTGGTCATGCTAAACATTTCAAGAATTTTCTGCTTATTCATTTTATATTTTTTATATTTCAATGGATTGTAATTGCTTTTTACTTATAGGAAATTAATAGATCTGCGACAGTGAAGTTACACCATGGCTTCAAGAACCTTACTCCTAAACTTATAGCCACTTACTTAAGCACTACTAAGGATATCTCTGAACATTTATTATAAATTTGGTTCCATTTTCTTGTGGTATTGTAGTTACTCAAAAACAGAAGAACGAATGAGTTGTTTTGGCAATTAAACATATAAAATGGAAACAATCAGCCTCCCTCTTCTACTTTCCAAGGCCAATCCACACAGTCAAAGAGACTTCTCTAACTGAGGAGAATATTTGCTCTCAAACCCACTTCCACCTCAGAGCCATTTTCCACTCCATGTCCAAAACACTTCACAAACTTCTTCTGCACTCCAAGTCAACTTTCAATACATAAACTCTCCCTTCCAACACTCACCTCAATAAAACCTTCTTCTTGTGCTTTTTCAATCCAAATGCATTGAAAATTCTTCACTTTAATCAATAATGTTAACTCAGAAACACATTTTTCTAACCCATTCCTAATTGCGATTTTTTACCCTTTTACCTCGTTTGAAATTTGCAGACTCTGTCCTCTCCAATTCTGTTACCATATCAATTTTAGCCTTCTCTCCAACACTCAGAGGCTATCTCCACAACGACTTCATTCCCAATTCATAGCTTTTTTTAAAAAAGACATTTTATCTGAGACAACAATCAGCAATGTATTACCTTCCATAAAAATACAAGATCTGACAGCCAGTTTTGTTTTTGTTGCCCGGCTTCCTCCAGTTAATCTTGTGTCTCTTATATTTGAATCATTTTCCATCATGACCAATAGTCCCAGATTAAATTTTAAAATCAGAGTTTTGAAAATACCAAAACAAAACATGAAACACGTACTTTCCAAGAACTTGTCACTTGTTGCACAGTCAAATTTTCAAAGCATTGCCTCCGACAGATTTTTTTGTTTGCATGAGTAAAGGGGTATAAGTGGGGTGTGTGACAGAAAATATAATTGGAGAATATTTTGAGGTCTATTAAATAAACTCCAATTTTTATCTTACCATGATGATCTACAAATTAGCTGTAATGGCAAATGAAGGAGCTGACTGCAAGACCCATTTGAACCATGGAAGTTTAAGCTACCAATAATTGTCCAACTTTCCAGGTATGGACCTAATATACTTACTTTTGGGCAACATGAATAAGTACAAATGGTTGCCCAAAAGGAAGTATATAAATTGCATACTTGGCAAATTGAAGGATAGATACAAATATATGTATTGAATAACACTACATTTATTTGAGTAAACATAGCTTACACTGATGGACGCCAGGGAGGCAGTAGAAGTTTGAAGCTTTGAAATTGTGATTGTCATTCTCTTACTCCAAAATATTTATTATTGGAGATTATTGCTTTTACAATGGCAAAATGAATATGCAAGCTGTTCTTTTAACAGCAATGTTATTTTTTTCACAAGCAACAGGAAGATATCTATAGGAAAATACTAGAGAGTGGCATCTCACTTGAAAGCAATAATCTCATTTAATCCTCTCCTTACAGTTCAAGGTTTATTTATTAAGCTGCCTGCTATATCAAGCAACTTAGATAATGCATACAGCATTGCTAGTAAGATTGTAACTTGATGAAATATGCTAGAATCAATTCAATATCATTTCTAAAGTTTAATTTTTTTTTATACAGAGAAAACCAAAGGGTAATTTGTTTCAGGAAATCACTGTGTTACTTATCATGGGCTATTTCGAAGCCGCAGCTCATTTGGATTATACTGTTGTGCAATTATATCCTCAAGTAATCACATCAGGATTAAGAGATTATTAAAATAGATCTATCTGTATATCTTACATAATGGGAACAATCTTTAAATTCATCTTTCAGAGGAACCATGCATTTACCAGCAATTGTGGCTATGTTAAGAAAGCAAAACGTACCAGCCTACGAATCTCTCTTTCACAGTCTTTCTTTATCCTGGAGATCTCCTCTTGGTGCAGGTGGTACACACTTCTTATTTCTGCAGCCTTCATTTTATCAGCATGAATAGCCTGACTTAAAGCTTCTTCCACTTGTTTCTTAGATCCTTTTAGTTCTGAGATCTCCTGCTGCAGCTTGATTCTCTCAAACTCAAACACCTTCTTAGCCTCTTCTTTAGCTTCGTTATAAAGCATCGTTTTAACTTTGTCAGCAGCTCCATCTCGCAAGGCATTAACAAGTGCTTGAAGTCTCTGGTTCTCAGTGTCTTTAATTTTGATGACTCTGAGAAGTTCACCTTCATGTTGTCTCAGCAGAGTCTCTCGCACAGACTGCAGCTCTTTCATTTTCTCCTCGTGCAGCTTGGCTTTGAGTTCGGTCACCAACACAATGTGTTTGTGCTGCTCTTGCTCTTTGATCAGTTTAGCCTCTTGATTTTTCTCTCGTTCCAACTTGCTAACCTGAGGAATATAACACAGAAAGCCCTCATGTTATTTTCAAAGATAATGCTTTATATTTCAAGTGCACAAGTAGATGACCCTTTGTTGCTATTGGTCACTTTGATTCACAAAGTTTTAGCTGCAGAGTTTCTTGTTGCTTACAATATCCACTCCATGTACATGGAAAATAATCCAACCAGATAAATATTTCTTCCTTCAGTTTGTTAGTTTTAATAAAGGCATTTAAATATATTGCACAATATTTTCCATTTAACAAAGTTATTTATGCTGCAAACACAAGAGATTCTGCAGATGCTGGAAATCCAGAGCAGAGCACACAAAATACTGGAGGAACTCAGCAGGTCAGGCAGCATCTATGGAGCTGAATAAACAACCACTGTTTCGAGCTGAGAGCCATCATTAGAACTGGAAAGGAAGGGGGAAAAAGCCAAAGTAAGAAGGTGGGAGGATGGGAATGAGTGCAAGCTGACAGGTGATAGGTGAAACCAGGTGAGAGGGGAAGTGGTTGGGTGGGGGAGGGGATAAGTAAGAAGCTGGGAGGTGATAGTTGTAAGAGGTAAAGGGCTGAAAAGGTAAAAGGTTATTTATGCTATAATTCTTCTCAAATTCTAAATATACTAACTAGAAATATATGTTTTGACAATATTGAGCACCAATCATAGAGTTTGGAGGAAGTTATCAGGAAAGTTAATTAAGGGCAAGGCAGTGGATACTGAATACATAGACTTTAGCAAGGCTTTTGAGAAGGTCCTGCATGGGAGATTGGTTAAGATGGTTCGGTCACTCGGCATTCAAGATGAGGAAGTAAATTAGATTAAACGTTGTCTTCATGGAAGAAGTCAGAGAGTGGTTGCAGATGGTTGCCTCTCCGACTGGAGACCTGTGGCTAGTGGTGTGCCACAGGGATTGGTGCTGGGTCTGTTGTTATTTGTCATCTATATCAAAAATCTGGATGATAATGTGGTAAAATGGATCAGCAAATTTGCAGATGACACCGAGATAGGGGGTGTAGTAGAAAACAAGGAAATCTATCAAGCTTGTTGCAGGATCTGGAAAAGCTGGATGAAATGGGCTGAAAAAGGCAGGTGGAATTTAAAGCAGGCAAGTGTGAGGTGTGGCACTTTGAGAGGACCAACCAGGGTAGGGCTTACATAGTGAGCGGTAGGACACTGAGGATTGCCGTAGAACAGAGGGATCTGGAATACAGATCTATAAATCATTGAAAATGGCATCACAGGTAGATAGGGGTCTTAAAGAAAGCTTTTAGCACATTCACCTTCAGCAAGCTTTTGGCACGTTATCCTTCACAAATCAATGTATTGAGTACAGGAGTTGGGATGCTATGTTGAAATTGTATAAGATGGTGAGCCCTAATTTGGAATACTGTGTGCCACTTTGTCCACCTACCTATAGGAAAGATGTAAATAAGATTGAAAGAGTGCAGAGAAAATTTAAAAGGATGTTGCCGGGACTTGAGGACCTGAATTATAGGGAAAGGTTGAGTAAGTTCGGACTTTATCTCCTCAAATGTAGAAGATTAAGGGGAGATTTGATAGAGGTATGCAAAATTATGAGGGGTATAGGTCAGGTAAAGGCTTTTTCCACTGAGGTTGGGTGAGACTACAACTAAGGGTCATGGTTTAAGGGTGAAAGGTGAAATGTTTAAGGGGAACATGAGGGGGAACCTCGTCAGCTAGAGGGTGGTGAGAGTGGGCAGTGAGCTGCCAGTGCAACTCATGGATGTGGGGTCGATTTCAACATTTAAGAGAAATTTGGATAGGTGCATGGAAGGGAGGGGTATGGAAGGCTATGGTCTGGATGCAGGTCGATGGGATTAGGCAGATTAATGGTTTGGCCCAGACTAAATGAGTGGATGGACCTGATTCTGTGCTGTAATGTGCTATGACCTATAATGGAGCCTATAGTGTAAATTTCTGCTCAGCAGGTTTCTAGGCACTGCACAAGTTGTTGTGTGTGTGTGTGTGTGTGTGTGTGTGTGTGTGTGTGTGTGTGTGTGTGTGCGCACATGTTTATGGGTGCACTTAAAAGATAATTATAATTATTATGAAAACAAAAAGCAAATGACGCTTTAAAGAGAATGGATTCTGATTGCATGAAGCACAGATGATTAGCTTGCAGTTACAGAAAGGCAGCAAGTAATCTGGAATGCTGCGAAAACTGTTTTTTATGACCATGTGTATGAGTATAAAACTATGAAACTTTCAATTCAACTATACCATTAGTGAGACTGCACTTCAATTCAAAATTCAATTCAATTCAAGTTTAATTGTCACTCAACCATACATGAATGCTCATGAATATAGCCAAGCAAGACAACATTTCTCCAGGGCCAAGGAGCAGAACACAGTACCAACTGTGTACAAAGCACACACAGCTTGTACAAGATAGGAAGCACATATTGTATCTCAGCCACGTAATAAAAGAGTGCAAACTCCAGCCATCAATCTACAGTTGGCCGCAACAAAGCTTGTCTTCTGCCAAGTGCACACTGGGGGAGCAGCATCGACTCCAGCTTATTGAAGGGTCTGCTTGTTTTGCAGATGGATCAGTGAAAATTCTCTAGTTTTATGCTTGTGAAGAATTGAGATTTTAAGGGAAGTTGAGGAATTGGGCTTGCTTGTCAGTTTAGAGGAATGACTGGCCATTTTACTGAATTATAAAAAAATTCTGGTATGGTGGATGGAGTAGATACTTATAGAATGTTTCCCTAGTTGAGTAACCCAGAGCTGGTTGTACAGTTTCAGAATAAGACAGGGCAAATTTGATCACATTAAAATAAGTTAAATCAGCAAAAAAAAAACAATTGACTATGTGTATGAGATTGAACAGTTTAAATTTCACGATTTCTGTGCACATTATCAAAAATTGTCACATCACTAAAATCTTGCGAATAATGGTCAAGTCCCAGACCAAACTTGCATCATAAGTTTAATGGACAATTAATGTGCAAATCCAGCAAGTACTTAATATTATCAGGGGGACTAAGGCTAAGATATCATTTGATGCCAAGTAATCTAAAGTACCCATCAAATTTTGGAACTACACACCTTAAAGTTTATCTCTTAACTCCTTGATATTGCTGTTTGATTTACATGTGAATAACAGCATGAATCTTTTTTCAGTATGAAGAAGGGTCTTGGCATAAAACGTCGACTGTACTCTTCCCCATAGATGCTGCCGGGCCTGCTGAGTTCCTCCATCATTTTGTGTGTGATAATGTGGGGTGATTAGTTCAGAGGAGACATTCATGGGGTGGAATGGGACTCCATGGAGAATCATTATGCTCTTAATGGGCTGAATGTCCTTCTTCTATGTTGCAAGAAAATATGGAAGAATGGACAATTTGTTTATTATTGATGAAATGTAGATGAAGGATCATTTTCCAGTACTGATAACAACATCAAAAGAAAAAGTGCAAGATAACAATCAAGAATTAGTGCTTAGGCTGACTCGAGGTAGAATTTTTTAAAATTGTGTAAGCAAGAAGGAAAACTGAAAGAGTAAGATTAATTTATTTGATAATCTTGAAGAGAAATAAAAAATAATTTTAAGCTTTATATCTTAATTTACAGTACTGTGTAAAAGTCTTATATATATCTTTAAGCCAGGGCACCTAAGACTTGCACAATATTGTAGCAATTTTATGTATTGCACTGTACCGCTGCTACAAAAAAAAATTTCGTGACATATGTGAGTGATGCTAAACCTGATTCTAATATGGATTATCATTGTGATTCTGATTATGAATATGATTATGGTTGTGGAATGGGAGTAGGAAGGGGGCAGGGAAAGGGGAATCATGGTTGGGAAAAGGGGAAGAGAGAGGCGGGGGAGCAGGAAGCATCAGAGAGACATTCTGTAATGATCAATAAACCAGTTGTCCGGAATCAAATCACCTTGCCTGGTGTCTCAGGACTGGGTGTGTCTGCACCAGCACCACCCCTCACCTCTGGCACTCCTTCTCTCCCACCTATCCTACACCTCTCCTGTGGCACTCCACCCTTGCTATTCCCAACATCCTTCGCTCCCCCAGATTTACGAACCTGCTTTCCACTCCATGTTGTACTGTCCAAAAACCTTAGGCACCATAGCTATATATATATATACGTATGTGCCTAAGACTCTCACACAGTACTCTATGTTTCTACCTTAACTCTGTATCTTAAATTATGCTTGTTTCTTGCAAGAATTGTGCACAGTTGTTGTGATCTGTAGTACTAAATTCATTTAGCCTTAGAATCTAATAGCACAGCTTCTCAGCTACAAGGCACTTCAGAGCTATAGTATTTTATCTGGATGTTGACATCTCTGCTCTTAAAGATAAGCAGTGTGGGTGAAAGGAAATGGTGCCAAACAGCGACAAATATTTATGTACTCTCCCAACCACTTTGTTACACGTTCAATATATGTGAAGCCAGTACTTCAGATGATGTAGCTGATAAAAACATTGGGTTTCACTTGCACTCTTGTGCCTGCATTACAGGTTATCTATAGTGAACATGCTGTCCATGACAAAGTGTGCTGAAAATTGGGATTTCGGAAGTAGTGGTCTACATCTGCTTGATATGGTGGTGATTTGAGATCTGTGTGATTCAACGGCCTACTGATTTGCTAGCTTTCATGTTGTACCATTTTATCTTGCAGTATAGAAGTTTTCTTTCAACTGATAATCCTTCAAAGAAATTTTAGTTTTTGTTAAGTTACCAAAATGCAGAGAAATGAGTTTTAGGTCCAGTCAGCCAGTATTTAATTTGATGGAAAGGGCTCGAGGGGTCGAGTGTTCCTCTGTTTATTTGACTGGTTACACACTCTAGCGGTTTGTACAATATGGAGTATACATTACCAAAATTAAGTTTGTTATTGTAATGTTGGGATTCATTTACAACATGCTTTCTGGATACAATAGAAGTATTGTCACTGTTAAGGGTATAGTCAAATCTTAAAAAAGACATTCTTTTGGCTTTCTCTGAGGATTTTACCTGTATCAAAATTGACTGCACAGAGAGTATTACAGTTCTGATGACTTCAGCAACATTACAAATTACAATCCATTGGTTCTGTTCCTTTGTGCATTTTTATCTGACAATAAAATTTCTCCTACTGCAAAAATTATTTTGCTTTTCAATGGGGAACTTGCAGATCAGTTGTACTGCAGCAACACATTCACCTTATCTAGTTTCCAAACACTTCTGACTTAAGCAATTTGATACGACTGGAGCTTTCACACGGTGGCTTGAGTACACAGCATTCTATATACACCAAGTAACTAAGCAAACAATTTGCATCCGAGGAGTAGCGATATGGCACTGTACCGCGTGGGAATGGGCCCTTCGACCTAAATCCAGCCAAAGTGCTTTCCTGAGCTGGTCCCATTTGCTAGTAGTTTAGATGAAGATAAAGCTGATGCCCGATTGTAAACACTGTCTAAAAGAGGAAATACTATAAATAATAGAGAAAAAAAATAATTTGTAGAGATTGCATAGGACTAAAAAAAGGATATACAGTCTATTATAGCATAATGGCAGTAGGCAAATTCTTGGGATTAATTGTAGAACAGGCCAGCTCCTGGATATCCTCTTGATGATTAAAAAATTGTGTTGTTGTTGCATGGAGTGTATTTAGGAGAGGTTGCCTTCAGAATGACGATTCAGCTGTGTCCAGAAGAAAGGTGGTGTGACTTATCAAAAAGGATTTGGGTAGGGAAGGTAGGTTTGACATTCTGTGAATCACTTGGTCAAAAGCGAAGCAGGAAAAAACATTAGTCAACAGGGAGATTTTCCTCCATCCATATAGAATATAGAGCGTATCAGCACCAGAACATCAGTCCATATCAGAACATCAGATCATATGCAGGCAGGTGGGATTAGTGGTCACGACATGATGTTTGTCGTGACCACTAATCCCACCTGCCTGCATATGATCCATCTCACTCCATTCCCTGCATGTTCATGTGCCTATCTTAAACATCATTAGTGTATTTGCTTTCATAACTTGGCTTGATACCTACAATGCTGTTTAAAAAAAACTTGCCTCGCACATCACCTTTATCTAAGAACATTCAATCAGATCATGGCTGATCCGGCCTCAGACTCATCTCCACCTACCTGCCTTGTCCCCATAACCTCTAATTTCCCTACTATGCAAAAATCTATCCAACCTTGTCTTAGATATATTTACTGAGGTAGCCTCCACTCCTTTAAACTTTTCCCCTCTCATCTTAATCTGATGATCTCTAGTATTTGACCTTTCAACACAGCATAAAGACAAAATCTGCCCTTTATAAGTCTCATGGAATTTTATAAAGTTCTATCAGATATCCTCCCCAGCCTTTGATACTCCAGAGAAAACAACCCAAGTTTGTGCAACCCCTGTTTAGAGATAATACTCTCTAATCCTGGTGAACCATCTTTGAACAACCTCCATATCCTTATTTTGATGTGGTGAGCAGAACTACACTTAATATTCAAATGTAGCATATCAAATTTCTTACTTAAATATACTTGGAGTGTTATGTGCAGTTCTGATCACTGCATTAAAAGAAGGATGCTTAAATATATGCCAATAAAAAAAATGAGGCTGGATTTTCTTCCACTGCAGTAGCTATTCAGAGCGATTACACAACATGACTAGGAAATGCCCAGATGGAAACTTTCTACTGCTGATTCAAAGAGCATCATTAAACTAATATTTTAATTGCAACCTTGGTTCTGTTTAGCTCTGTTGAAAGAGTAGCCAATTAAATCTTTTAGATGAATACTGCTGATAGTTTGTGGATTAGACACTTTGATTTTTATTTGTTTTAAGATGTAATTAACATTATTGTGGCAGATTTTATAGCCCATTCTAATTTCCATGAGATTAACAATGAAACGTGGGAAAAAGAGTCTTAGATGAATCAAACCAAGCAGGAATTGCATATTTCATTCATATCAGAGTACCAGCTTTGCCCCTGCAATAATTTTGTAGCATTCATGGGGAAGTGGTTGGAAGCAAGATGCTATTACATCATGACACCAAGTGCCACTACCCACCTATCAAACACTCAACAAGAATAGTTAAAAAAATGAGATTTATATGGTTCATTTAAGAGAAGTATTATTGCCAATAAAATGAATAGGAAAATTAGTTTGCATAACTTACTTTCAGTTAAAACCTAGCTGATCAAAGTACAATAACAATTTCATAATAATTATAATCTATAAACTGCCACCATTATCTTGACAGTGGGATTTCCTACACTATCATTCTATATCTAATAGATATTGAGCTCTGTCTATCCCAAGCAGTATGTTCAATCAAGTATAATTGGGAGGGTTTAAACTAATTTGCGAGGGGGATGGGACCCAGAGCGACAGAGCAGTGAAAGAAGTGCATGGAGTAAAGCCAGATCTAACATATAGAGAGGCTTTGAGGAAAGAGAAGCAGAATAACGGTGTCAAGATAGTAAGGTAGAAGGGCTGAAGTGTGTGTACCTCAATGCAGAACCATCAGGAACAAAAGTGATGAACTGAGAGCTTGGATACATACATGGAATTATGAGGTAGTGGCCATTACAGAGACTTGGCTGGCACCAGGGCAGGAATGGATTCTCAATATTCCTGGATTTCAGTGCTTTAAATGGGATAGAGAGGGCGGAACAAGGGGAGGAGGGGTGGCATTACTGGTCAGGGATGCTATTACAGCTACAGAAAAGGTGGGTAATGTAGCAGGATCCTCTTTTGAGTCAGTATGGGTGGAAGTCAGGAACAGGAAGGGAGCAGTTACTCTATTGGGGGTATTCTTTAGGCCCCCTGGTAGCAGCAGAGATGCAGAGGAGCAGATTGGGAGGCAGATTTTGGAAAGGTGCAAAAATAACAGGGTTGTTATCATGGGTGACTTCAACTTCCCTAATATTGTTTGGCATCTGATTAGTTCCAAGGGTTTAGATGGGGCAGAGTTTGTTAAGTGTGTCCAGGACAGATTCCTGTCACAGTATGTGGACAGGCCGACCAGGGGGAATGCCATACTAGATCTAGTACTAGGTAATGAACCCGGTCAGGTCACAGATCTCTCAGTGGGTGAGCATCTGGGGGACAGTGACCACCACTCTCTGGCCTTTAGCATTATCATGGAAAAGGATAGAATCAGAGAGGACAGGAAAATTTTTAATTGGGGAAGGGCAGATTGTGAGGCTATAAGGCTAGAACTTGCAGGTGTGAATTGGGATGATGTTTTTGCAGGGAAACGTACTATGGACATGTGGTCGATGTTTAGAGATCTTTTGTAGAATGTTAGGGATAAATTTGTCCCGGTGAGGAAGATGAAGAATGGTAGGGTGAAGGAACCATGGGTGACAAGTGAGGTGGAAAATCTAGTCAGGTGGAAGAAGGCAGCATACATGAGGTTTAGGAAGCAAGGATCAGATGGGTCTATTGAGGAATATAGGGAAGCAAGAAAGAAGCTTAAGAAGGGGCTGAGAAGAGCAAGAAGGGGGCATGAGAAGGCCTTGGCAAGTAGGGTAAAGGAAAACCCCAAGGCATTCTTCAATAATGTGAAGAAAAAAAGGATGACAGGAGTGAAGGTAGGACCGATTAGAGATAAAGGTGGGAAGATGTGCCTGGAGGCTGTGGAAGTGAGCGAGGTCCTCAGTGAATACTTCTCTTCGGTATTCACCAATGAGAGGGAACTTGATGATGGTGAGGACAATATGAGTGAGGTTGATGTTCTGGAGCATGTTGATATTCAGGGAGAAGAGGCGTTGGAGTTGTTAAAATACATTAGGACGGGTAAGTCCCCGGGGACTGATGGAATATTCCTCAGGCTGCTCCACGAGGCAAGGGAAGAGATTGCTGAGCCTCTGGCTAGGATCTTTATGTCCTCATTGTCCACAGGAATGGTACCGGAGGATTGGAGGGAGGCAAATGTTGTCCCCTTGTTCAAATAAGGTAGTAGGGATAGTCCAGGTAATTATAGACCAGTGAGCCTTACGTCTGTGGTGGGAAAGCTGTAGGAAAAGATTCTTAGAGATAGGATCTATGGGCAATTAGAGAATTATGGTCTGATCAGGGACAGTCAGCATGGCTTTGTGAAGGGCAAATCGTGTCTAACAAGCCTGATAGAGTTCTTTGAGGAGGTGACCAGGCATATGGTTGAGGGTAGTGCAGTGGATGTGATCTACATGGATTTTAGTAAGGTATTTGACAGGGTTCCACACAGTAGGCTTATTCAGAAAGTCAGAAGGTATGGGATCCAGGGAAGTTTGGCCAGGTAGATTCAGAATTGGCCTGCCTGCAGAAGGCAGAGGGTCGTGGTGGAGGGAGTACATTCAGATTGGAGGATTGTGACTAGTGGTGTCCCACAAGGATCTGTTCTGGGACCTCTACTTTTCGTGATTATATTAACGACCTGGATGTGGGGTTAGAAGGGTGGGTTGGCAAGTTGGTGTTGTAGACAGTGTAGAGGATTGTCGAAGGTTGCAGAGAGACATTGATAGGATGCAGAAGTGGGCTGAGAAGTGGCAGATGGAGTTCAACCCGGAGAAGTGTGAGGTGGTACACTTTGGAAGGACAAACTCCAAGGCAGAGTACAAAGTAAACGGTTATGTGGAGGAGCAGAGGGATCTGGGGGTACATGTCCACAGATCTCTGGAAGTTGTCTCACAGGTAGATAGGGTAGTTAAGAAAGCTTATGGGGTGTTAGCTTTCATAAGTCGAGGGACAGAGTTTAAGAGTCGCGATGTAATGATGCAGCTCTATAAAAGTCTGGTTAGGCCACACTTGGAGTACTGTGTCCAGTTCTGGTCGCCTCACTATAGGAAGGATGTGGAAGCATTGGAAAGGGTACAGAGGAGATTTACCAGGATGCTGCCTAGTTTAGAGAGTATGCATTATGATCAGAGATTAAGGGAGCTAGGGCTTTACTCTTTGGAGAGAAGGAGAATGAGAGGAGACATGATAGAGGTGTACAAGATAATAAGAGGAATAGATAGAGTGGATAGCCAGTGCCTCTTCCCCAGGGCACCACTGCTCAATACAAGAGGACATGGCTTTAAGGTAAGGGGTGGGAAGTTCAAGGGGGATATTAGAGGAAGATTTTTTACTCAGAGAGTGGTTCATGCGTGGAATGCACTGTCTGAGTCAGTGGTGGAGGCAGATACACTAGTGAAGTTTAAGAGACTACTAGATAGGTATATGGAGGAATTTAAGGTGGAGGTTTATATGGGAGGCAGGGTTTGAGGGTCAGCACAACATTGTGGGCCGAAGGGCCTGTACTGTGCTGTACTATTCTATGTTCTATAATCCCAGTTGTAGAATTTTAGCTATACTTAACCTACTGGAGTTAGGTTTAAAGCTAGCTAACCTGATAATCATGAGAGAAGTTAATTAATTTCTTTGCAAGTGCATCAATTTCTATAGTTTAGGGTAAGGGACATGGCTTTATAAAAGAAATAGTAGGAACAAATAAGTGGTGATTTCAACTTAAAAGTGTCTTTAAGTTGAAAATCTTCATAAACAGTTTGCACCTGAATCTTACAGAAATAGGTTGGATTATCAATATCAAGTCAGCCACATTCCTTCATATGCATTTCTATCGCAGATAGAACACAGGAAAAATGGGGAATTCTTGATTGTCTTACATTCAGAGAGATAAAGAAGGTCATTATAAAGGTGCCTTGCAAATCCACATATCTATTGGACTCATCTAAACAAGAATTAATGAGGCAGTTCTTGCAAGCCTGGAGATAAGGGGAAGCTAATGTGACCCATTAACTCCTCAAGAATGAGCCCGAAGCCCTATTTGTGAGTTAGCAGTTGGTCCACTGACAGCTGAGGCAGGAAGAGACCCCTGAAATATTGACAGACTACTCATAAAGGCGTATTTGCATTAATGCACAATAGAGCTAAAGCACAATTAACCTAAGCCTTTGTTTAATGCCATGTATCTGTCTATTTTTTCACTAAGATCTTGTTTTTGCACAGATCTTTTTCCTCTTTCTTCACCATCCTGTACAAGTTATGTATAATTTGTATTCTGTGTGTTGTCTGTTTCTTTGTGTCCGTGATACTGCTGCAATTTTTAATTGTACCTTTATCTTGCCCTACTTATGCAAGGGCAATAAACTTAGATGATTATGTATCATGATGATTATGGCAGCTGCCATTTCTTTATAAGTCAATTAGCATTGCATTTCTCTACCCTTTGGATAATCTGCCATCTTTGAGAAAGATTGAATAGCATACATTAAGACGTACAGATGGCAAGAAATTGGGAGTTTTTGACAGTGAAGAAGATTACAGGGGGATCTTGATCAGCTATGGAAAGGACTAAGGAGTGGCAAATGGATTTCAATACAGATGAGTATGAGATGATGTACTTTGTGAGGTCAAACCAGCATAGGACTGAATGGTAGAGCACGTAATGGAACAGAGGGACCTTGGAGTACTAGTGCATAGTTTGTTGATAATGGCTTCACAGGTAGATTGGGTGGTTTAGTACACAAGCTTTCATCAGAAAAAAAAGTGTTTAGCTCATCGGTCTTTTTCAGAAAAAAGTCAAGGTATTGAGTATATATGAGGTGGCCTACAGGGAAGAAGTCAGCTCTCTGGTACACTGGTGTCAAGGAAACAACCTCTCCGTCAATGTCGCAAAAACAAAGGAGCCGGTTGTGGACTACAGGAGGAATGGAGACGGGCTAACACCTATTGACACCGAAGGATCTGGGGTTGAGAGGGTAAACAGCTTTAAGTTCTTCAGCATCCACATCACTGAAGACCTCACCTGGTCTGTACACACCAGCTGTGTGGTGAAAAAGGCACATAAGTGTCTCTTTTACCTCAGACGGTTGAGCAATTTTGGTATGGGCACCCAAATCCTAAGAACTTTCTATAGGGGCACAATTGAGAGCATCCTGACTGGCTGCATCACTGCCTGGTATGGGAACTGTACCTCCATTAATCGCAGGATTCTGCAGAGAGTGGTGCAGACAGCCCAACGCATCTGTAGTTGCGAACTTCCCATGATTCAGGACATTTACAAAGACAGGTGTGAAAAAGGGGCCTGAACGATCATTGGGGACAATCGATCCCAGCTGCTACCATCTGGGAAATGGTACTGTAGCATAAAAGCGAGGACCAACAGGCTCGGGGACAGCTTCTTCCACCAGGCCATCAGGCTGATTAACTCACACTGATTTGAGTGTATTTCTATGTTACATTGACTGTTCTATTTATTATAAATTATTATAAATTACTATGATTGCACATTGCACGTTTAGACGGAGGTGTAACGTAAAAATTTTTACTCCTCATGTATGTGAAGGATGTAACAAATAAAGTCAATTCAATTCAGTTCAGGGATTGCTAAAATATATTGGAATTATACTGTATAAATTGTTGGTGAGGTTGTGTCTGGAGTACTGTGTACACTTTTGGTCACTCTGCTATTGGAAAGCTGTGTTTAAACTGTAGAGAGTGCAGAAAAGATTTACGATGATGTTCAGGACTGGAGGGCTTAAATTAAAGGAGATGTTGGCTAGGTTGGGCCTTTATTTTTTTGGAATGTAAGAGGATAAGGGGTGACTTTATAGAAATAATTACTATTATGAGAGGCAAATGTAGGGCGAATGGTTACAGTTTTTTCTCCAGTTGGAAAGTTCAAAAGTAACGGGCATAGATTTAGGGTGAAAGGGGAAGATTTAAAAGGGAACCTGAGAGGCAACTTATTCACGCAGAGGCTGGTGAGTATATGGAATGAGTTGCTAGAGGAAGTGGCTGAGGCAGATACAAAAGTGTTATTTCGAAGGCACTTGAATAGGTACATGGAGGGGTGGGGCTTGAAGGGATATGGGCTGAAAAGTGTCAGGCCACATTTAGATCCCCTCCAGTTTGTCTACCAGCCCCGACTAGGAGTTGAGGATGCCATTGTCTACCTGCTGAACCGTGTCTACGCCCACCTGGACAAGCCAGCGAGCACTGAGAGGGTCATGTTTTTTGACTTCTTCAGTGCATTCAACACCATCTGCCCTGCTCTGCTGGGGGAGAAGCTGACAGCGATGCAAGTGGATGCTTCCCTGGTGTCATGGATTCTTGATTACGTGACTGGCAGACCACAGTACATGTGCTTGCAATGCTGTGTGTCCGACAGAGTGATCAACAGCACTGGGGCTCCACAGGGGACTGTCTTGTCTCCCTTTCTCTTCACCATTTACACCTCGGACTTCAACTACTGTACAGAGCCTTGTCATCTTCAGAAGTTTTCTGATGACTCTGCCATAGTTGGATGCATCAGCAAGGGTGATGAGGCTGAGTACAGGGCTACAGTAGGAAACTTTGTTACATGGTGTGAGCAGAATTATCTGCAGCTTAATGTGAAAAAGACTAAGGAGCTGGTGGTAGACCTGAGGAGAGCTAAGGTACTGGTGACCCCTGTTTCCATCCAGGGGGTCAGGGTGGACATGGTGGAGGATTACAAATATCTGGGGATACGAATTGACAATAAACTGGACTGGTCAAAGAACACTGAGGCTGTCTACAAGAAGGGTCAGAGCCATCTCTATTTCCTGAGGAGACTGAGGTCCTTTAACATCTGCCGGACGATGCTGAGGATGTTCTACAAGTCTGTGGTGGCCAGTGCGATCAGGTTTGCTATTGTGTGCTGGGGCAGCAGGCTGACGGTAGCAGACACCAACAGAATCAACAAACTCATTTGTAAGGCCAGTGATGTTGTGGGGATAGAACTGAACTCTCTGACGGTGGTGTTTGAAAAGAGGATGCTGTCCAAGTTGCATACCATCTTGGACAATGTCTCCCATCCACTACATAATGTACTGGTTGGGCACAGGAGTACATTCAGCCAGAGACTCATTCCATAGAGATGCAACACGGAGCGTCATAGGAAGTCATTCCTGCCTGTGGCCATCAAACTTTACAACTCCTCCCTTGGAGGGTCAGACACCCTGAGCCAATAGGCTGGTCCTGGACTTATTTCCTGGCATAATTTACATATTACTATTTAACTATTTATGGTTTTATTACTATTTAATTATTTATGGTGCAACTGTAACGAAAACCAATTTCCCCTGGGATCAATAAAGTATGACTATGACTATGACTGCAGGAAATTTGGAACAGCTGGATAGGCACCAGGGTTGGCATGGACTTGGTGGAGTGAAGGGCTTGTATCTCTGTTTTATTACTCTGTGACTCTATGATTAACAAAAAATATGGTTATCATTGGGAAAAAAAATAGAAATTTGTAGGTTTTTAAAAGCCACAAACTCACTTGCCAACAGCCTGAGTGTAAAAAGAGTAAGAATACTTTTAATTTCACTCCTGTGACATCAGGTCCTGCAAAGAGAGAAGTTAGTTTTGCTGAGGGAGCAAGTATCTCCTGAGATAGCAGGGGTGGATGAACTTCAAATATGTGCAGCTCCTAGTGAGAGGCAACAGTTGAGTTCCAGAGCGTCAGCATCTCGGAGGATCGATCCTAAGCCTAACATATTGACGTAATCACAAAGAAGGCACACCAGTGGCTATCCTGCATTAACGGTTTGATGAGGTTTGGTTTCTCACCGAAGACGTCAGGAAATTTCCACAGATGTATCCTGGACAGCATTCTCACAGTTTGCAAAACCACCTGGTACGGATGCTGCAATGTACAGGAACAGCTTCTTCCCTACCGCTGTCAGATTGCTGAAAGGTGGATTAACCCTTGATCTCACTATTCCTCTTTTGAACTATTTATTTATTTTATTTTTGTTAATAATAGTAATTTTTAATGATTTGTAATGCTGCCACAAAACAACAAATTTCATATGTCATGATTCTGATTTCAAATAGATCCTGAGGGGGAAACAGGGTTTGCACAAGTTGAAAGAGAAAGCAGAGATAGCAGCATTTGTAAATCAGAAGGAAAGACTGTAAACAGATAAATTTGAATTTGTAGAAAAAAAAATAGATGGCTGTTTTGAGTGCACGCCTATTAACCTCATTGAAGGTATTTATTTTTAAACTTACTGTACGTCTGCCGTCGAGGACCATGCCGAGATAAGCTGGTACATTGAACCTGTTTGTGTGTCAACACCTCAACAACAAAAATAAAGAATGCAGAGTAAAAATAAAACTTTAGAAGACACATTGTGATGAGTGGGAACTGATTGATAATTTATGCAACTAATTATAAAATGAACAAAGAACCCAAGACAAAGTGTAAAAACTGCTGAGTGAAGAAGAACAAATGTTCTATTGAGGTATTGAACTATACACAACAAAGAGCAAACTGTGAAAAGTAGTAAAAGATGCTAAAGGGGATCTGAGGGAATCAAACTAGTGCAAATATATTACTCCCCTGCGGCTTGTAATTTTTCTTAGCAGTGTGGAGGAACACTGGGATCCATAGGTCCCTCCAAATGGCTGCACATTTATCAACTTGTAATATTTATTAACTTATCAGAAGTCATATGGTGCGTTGGCTTTCATGAGTTGGGGATTAATTTCAAGAGCCATGAGGTAATGTTGCAGCTCTATAAAACTCTGCTTAGACCACACTTGGAATATTGTGTTCAGTTCTAGTCACCTCATTTTAGGAAGGATGTGGAGCTTTATAGAGGGTGCAGAGGAGATTTACGGGGACGCTGCTTGATTGGAGAACATATTTTATGAGGATAGTTTGAGTGACCTAAGGTTTTTCTCTTTGGGGCAAAGGAGGAAAAGAGTTGACTTGATAGTGATGTACAAGAAGATTAGAGGCATAGATTGAGTGGACAGCCAGACACTACTTTTCACAGGAGGAAATGGCTAATATGAAGGGGTATAATTTAAATGTAATTGGAGGAATGTATTGGGCAGATGTCAAAGGTAACTTTTTTTTAACAGAGTGTAATGAGTGCATGGACTGCACTGCCAGGGGTGGTGGTGAAGGCAGGTATATTAGGAATATTTAAGAGACTCTTAAATAGGAACATGATGATAGAAAAATGGAGGGCTCTGTGGAGGGAAAGGTTAGATTGATCTCAGAGCAGGTTATAAGTTTGGCACAATATGATGGCTGAATGGCTCGTACTCCGCTGTAATGTTCTATGTTTTATGTTCTACAATTAAAATTCAACTACTTTGAAAACAATGAGGTCAACAACAAGCCATCATGTCCACTACCATGGTTCCAGGCAAGGATGGATCACTGTGGAAACTGTCACATAAGATTTGATTCCCTGTCCCAACGAAATAGGTCATGGTGTGAACAAAAGGCTGCCATCTACTGCAGTCAGCCAGAACTATAAGGAGCCTACTTTGATAGGAGCTGCACAGAATGTCATTGTGAAAGGCTGAAACTATAAAATGCTCAGGATGACCGCAAGAGATCTACTATCACTAATTCTGGAGTTAACTTCTTTCTCTGAAGATATTCCAAGGTCCCAAAGGTAGATTTTAAAATGTTACAAAATGCCAGACTTTCTTACGCATCAAGCTGTTAACGAAGGAAGGAAAACTGGGAAATAGCACAGATAAATGGTTTGCGGCAATAACAGTCACTTCTAGAATAAAATAAAAGTGAGTCACCTAGAAATCAATGTTGAGTCCAGAAGGCTGCAATGTGCTCAGATGGAAAATGAGGTGCCATTCCACAAGCTTAGACTGGGTCTCAAGTAAATCAGCATTTCACTTGTAGTTCTCTTTCTACATTGTCACATTTGATATTCACCAAGTTAGTTAAATATGAACCAAGCTGGTGATCACTACAGCCTTGTTTCTCAAGGACAATTGCTTTTACCACTTCCACAATAGAAAGAAAAAGAAATGAGAAAATCCAACAGTGAGACTTAACAAGGCATTGGTCAGACCACATTTGGAGTATTGCGAGCAGTTTCCGGACCCTTATCTAAGAAAGGATATGCGGTCGTTGGAGAAATTCCAGATGAGGGTCACAACAATGATCCCAGGAATGAAAGGGTCAGTGTACCAGGAGAGTTTGGTATGTCTGGGCCTACACTCACTGGAGTTTAGAAGAGGGGTGGAGGATCCCATTGAAAACTATTGAATATTGAACGGCCTATATAGAGTGGGAGAGTCTAGGACAGTGATTCCCAAGGGAGCGGTTATGTGTCCTAAGGGGGTTGTTGGGTGGTGTTCGAGATTCTCGGTGGGGAGGGGTGGTAAACGGCACCTTAACTTGAGGCACGGAGCCTGACCGACCATGAGTAGAGCAGGCTTTTACAAAAAAAAAGGATGAGGCACTGGAACACAGGAACAACCATAGCTCTGCAAGCAGTTAGCAATCATTGTCACAACATGTCTGAAATTCGGCAATTTCATCTGACCTTACCAACTAAACAGAGATTATTGGGGATGCATAAATTAGCAGCCAGAATGCCCAACAGTTCCTCTTGACTCACGGCACAGAATGAGTTCATGCAATTTAACAGTTGGTAAGTAATGAGCACCTACAGACCTAAGGAAAACAGGTTGTGCAACGATACAGTGTTGGCCAGAGCCAAACGATGAAATACAGCCAATCAGGCAGAGGATTCCTTTTGAGGTGTTCAAAGTGACCCCGGTTTCACATGGGTGGTCAATAACCAGCTTCAGGGATTATGAGACCTTGCGCGATTGGTCAATTGCGCTGACTGGAGTAGTATAAACGTAGCTTGCCAAACACCAGTTCTATCACGACTAACATTCAGATTCCAAACTAAATCCTTGTCAAAGTAATTTTCGCTGTTATGATTGTCTTTATAAACCAAAAGTAATATTTGAAATTCAATCCTCTGATGGACAGGAAGCCGGGGTAGCAATCTGAGAACTGGAGTGATACGTTCTACTTGCTTGGTCCTAGTGAGGACTCCAGCAGCAGTGGTTTGAATAAGCTGCAGCTGTCTGAGGGGTTTTCATGGCGACCTGTGAAAACACCATTACAGTATTTCCCCTTTGGAAGCTGGACAATATCACTGCAGTTTAACAGTAAACTAACTGGGTCAGGAGCTCCAACAGCAGTATCATCTCCTTATCTAATCAATAGGACTCCTGCAGCTCCCTCCAAGATTTCCATCCTTTGTTGCATGGGATTTGGCCTCATTAAATCAAACTATCTCTCATCTCTTTTCATGCACAGAACCAGCTCTTGCAGCTGCAGTCACAGTGAGCCACGTGGTCCTGATAGTGTGGTCAATGCTCGATTATGTCATGGAACTGTTGGCACAGATTTGCTCACAGGTATAGGTGCTAATCTGATGCAGTCAACGTTATGGAAATAGTATGGTCAAGTGCACAGTAGGCTAATGGCTAGAAACTGTTCAGCAAGAGGATGAATTGTCCACCAAACGTCCAGGCCTTTTGTACTTGCTCCTCCTAGCAGGTCCAGGATTTACCCCTTCAAAGTAAGTCGATGTTCAGTGTCACCTTGCTTGGTACTTACAACGCTACCCAGAGCTTCACAAAAATCATGCATTAAAACTCTGCTTTCATTGAGTTAACACTTACATGCCAATATTCTTTATTAAATCGTACAAAGCAAACATCAAGGAGGATCAGTTTAAGGTTGTTCTGCCCTTTTCTGGCTGTGTAAACCAGCAGACCTTGATATGTTACATCAGGTCAGTTCAGCTCTAGTAGGAATCAGTGCAAACAAAAGCAGTAAAAAGACAATCTTCAAGAATCTATACCAGAATACACAAAGCTTTCTTAATAAGATATGAAAACTGATGAAAAATTTGAAATAAATGGCTATGATAAAAAAGACATTACAGGAGAAGGGTACTGAATTGTGTAAGGTAAAGGAAACAAGTAGGGTAGTTCTGGAAAGTATGACAATTAAAGAAGAGGAAGTACTGGCACTTTTAAGGAATATGTAAGTGGATAAGTCTCTGGGTCCAGACAAGATATTCCCTAGGACCTTCAGGGAAGTTAGGCTAGAAATAGCAGGGGCTCTGATAGAAATATTTCAAATGTCATTAGAAACGGGGATGGTGTCGGAGGATTGGCATATTGTTCATATGGCTCCATTGTTTAAAAAAGGTTCTAAGAGTAAACCTGGCAATTATCGGCCTGCGAGTTTGATGACAGTGGTGGGTAAATTGATGGAAAGTATTCTTAGAGATGGTATATATAATTATCTGGATAGACAGGGTCTGATTAGGAACAGTCAACATGGATTTGTGCGTGGAAGGTCATGTTTGACAAATCTTATTGAATTTTTTGATGAGGTTACTAAGAAAGTTGACGAGGGTAAAACGGTGGATGTTGTCTATATGGACTTCAGTAAGGCCTTTGACAAGGTTCCACACGGAAGGTTGGTTAGGAAGGTTCAATTGTTTGGCATTAATGTGGAAGTAGTAAAACGGATTCAGCAGTGGCTAGATGGGAGACGCCAGAGAGTAGTGGTGGATAACTGTGTGTCAGATTGGAGGACGGTGTGTAGTGGTGTGCCTCAGGGATCTGTACTGGGTCCAATGTTGTTTGTAATATATATTAATGATCTGGATGATGGGGTGGTAAATTGGATTAGTAAGTATGCAGATGATACTAAGATAGGTGGAGTTGTAGGTTTTCAAAACTTGCAGAGAGATTTAGGGCAGTTAGAAGAGTGGGCTGCAAGATGGCAGATGGAGTTTAATGCTGAAAAATGTGAGGTGCTACATTTTGGTAGAACTAATCAAAATAGGACATACATGGGTAGGGCATGAAAGAATGCTGTAGAACAGAGGGATCTAGGAATAATGGTGCATAGTTCTCTGAAGATGAAATCTCATGTAGATAGGGTGGTGAAGAAAGCTTTTGGTTTGCTGGCCTTTATTAATCAGAGCATTGAGTATAGGAGTTGGGATGTAATGTTGAATTTGTATAAGGCATTGGTAAGGCCAAATCTGGAATATTGTGTACAGTTCTGGTCACCGAATTATAGGAAAGATGTCAATAAAATTGAGAGAGTACAGAGGAGTTTTACTAAAATGTTGCCTGGGTTTCATCTCCTAAGTTACAGAGAAAGGTTAAACAAGTTAGGTCTTTATTCTTTGGAGCATAGAAGGTTGAGGGGGGACTTGATAGAGGTGTTTAAAATTATGAATGGGATTGATAGAGTTGACGTGGTTAGACTTTTTCCATTGAGAGTGGGGAAGATTCAAACAAAAGGACATGGGTTGAGAGTTAAAGGACAAAAGTTTAGGGGTAACATGAGGGGGAACTTCTTTACTCAGAGAGTGGTAGCTGTGTGGAATGAGCTTCCAGCAGAAGTGGTTGAGGCAGGTTCTATGTTATCGTTTAAAGTTAAATTGGATAGATATATGGACAGGAAAGAAATGGAGGGTTATGGGCTGAGTGCAGGTCAGTGGAACTAGGGTAGGGTAAGAGTTTGGCATGGACTAGAAGGGCCGAGATGGCCTGTTTCCATGCTGTAATTGTTATATGTTTATATGGTTACATGGATGCAAGATGACCAAGGCTGACAACTAAATATTCCAGAATACTTGAATTTTAGAGAAGGTAGGTAACGTGGAAAATGAGAGAAGGTATCACTGATTATAAACAATGGGCTACATGCAGAGAAAGGTTCATAGCTTAGAAAATCAAGTATAATCAGTTTCAGTGGCGCAGGAACATTGGTGGGAGTTTCTATAGGCCCCTAAATAATAGAAGATGTAAATTAAAATTTAGAGGCTTTTGTTACAAGGATAATAAAATAATCATGAGAGACTTTAATCAACATGCAAACTGGGCAAATCAAATTAGCAGTAATAATAAAGGACTAATTCATGGATTATATAAGAGATTTTGAGGAACCAACAAGGGAACTAGCTGCTTAGTTACTCTTGCACAATGAGAAAGGGTTAATTAATAATCCAGTCATGATAGGAAGGCCTCTAATGAAAGGAGATAAGCTTGTTATAATAATTGAAAGTAATTTACTTCAATATAGAACTAGGGTCTTAAATTTAACAGACTATGAAGATATGAAGCATGGGTTGGCTATAGTAGACTGGGAAACCATGTTAAAAGATGACAGTAGGGTAGCGACATCTAACACTTGAAGAATAAACACACAGATTGTAACTATATATATTCATATATCTGCCAGTAGAAATTTTTAAAAATATTTATATGGCTACTTTACTGGCTTCCTGAATAAGGAATGTTTTAAATTTAGGATCCAAAAAAGAGATTGAGTCTATTTAGACCTTAAACATCTGAAATTTCATAAGTTAAATTCTATTTTCTTTTTTATGAGTCCCCCATAGCTATAGCAATATAGTGCAAAACCAGTAATTCACTTGTACTCATGAACTGCAAAAATGGAAACACTTCCACACTTTAGAGATATATTGCAACTTCAGGTATATCCATAACAATTTCCAGCGCATAACAAATAATTTTTATTCATATACACTATTTTTCATTGCCAATTTACATTGAGAAAATTTACAACTTTTATGTGCTGATGCTTAATTACTGTACAAAATTATTATTTATTAGAAATAGAATAGTGCACACCTTACTCTTTTCTTGTTGAAGTTCGATTTGAATGTCAGTCAGTTTGGCCCTGAGCTCTTCATTGGCAGCTTGCAAAGTAGCTAAGGCATCAGGCTTGTCTCCCTTAGCTCGACTGCCAGCACTCTTCTTTGACATTGTGTGCTGCTGTATTCCAGAGGGTAAAAACCCAGACAGAGAGAACTCTCCGTTCCCGAGCTGGAGACTTCTCTTCTCTCTCTACTTTCGTCTACATTTTCATTTCCACCTTTAAAAGAAAATCAAGAGGTGGCATATTACTCTCTCCCCCTTCTTTGTGGATTTTAGCTTTGAAATTCAGTCGGAATATGTCAGCCATACGTAGCGGTAAACGGGAATGCATTTTGTGACAAATCAAAAATCATTTCTAATAATCAAACTTCTGACATCATAACAAATACTTTCAGGTTTACTGCACATAACTCCTCAGTAGTTCAAGCATACAACTTTAAAGAAAGGTGCTTGTAACTCGAAATGCATTTGTGAAGTATCAGAGTGTCTTTAGTTTGGTAGCAATAAAGCCTTACAATAAAAAAAGGTGAATTTCTCTGAATTAATCCATTGGAAGAGCAAAAAATACATAATTTCCAAAACTTCCTGCAGCTCTTCTGTCAGATAAACAGAAGTTATGCTCCTCATATCTGACAATTTTATAATTCAGTCCTTTAAGTATTATTTTAATCATATCAATGACATATTAATTGATGACTTTATGTCTGTTTTTATAATTTTTCCCCTTGGTTTTTTTCTCTTTCTGGTACAAAGTCTTAAGTAAGTTGCTTTCTATTGACCCAAATTGTATTTGGAATTTAGACAACAAGGAATAAATAGAATTACCTTAGTCATGAGTATGGTGTGTTAAACAGTCACTGTGTGTTACACCAATGAAAAGTCTAGCTGTACGCCTGCTACTTGGAAAATCAACAGAGACCAAGATATCAGGTGTCTGTTGTTAACAAATCGGCTTTATCCAAGGAAAGAACACTGCCAATACGCTGTCTCAGAAATCAAGCTGCAATTGGCGAGCGAAGAAGGACCTGACTATTGAGGGTGGTAGGTGAGTGTTGCCAGATCAGTGGGAGCAAAGCTTACAATTACCTATCAGAGTATGGTCTGTTAGATGGAATGCTGATTTCACATTGGGAAGATTGGAGTGAGTAATTGAAGAGTCTGGAATTTGCATAATAGTTATGAGCTTGGGCTGGACAAGGGTCAGTGCAGTTGTAAGAGTGACTCAGAGAGTCTGTTATTGTCACAGTGGTTTCACCTGTAACTGGACATGGACTAAATGGAAACATTTGATTTTCTTAGTCTGATGAGGTAAATTATGGATTCAGCTGAAGTTAATTCAATTACATCATGACCTTTTCTAATTATAAGATTATTTCTCTTGAGTGCTTAACCTTGTATACTATGGCATTTGTTCAGAATAAATGGATTAGAGTGTGAGAAATGTTTAAATATATCTGTGGGATGTAAATAATATAGGATATGCTGACAGGTAAAACCTTGCATTATCATGAAAAAAGTATATTTCAGATAATAAATACAGGTTATGTATAATTTTCCTGTCATCAGGCAATAGAAGGTGTTGAATGAAAGAAATTAGATTCTGAGGACACGCAGTCCTCTTTTATTGTCATTTAATAATGCATGCATTAAGAAATGATACAATGTTCCTCCAGTGTGATATCACAGAAACACAAGACAGACCAAGACTGAAAAACTGACAAAAACCACATAATTATATTATATAATTAAAACAGTGCAAACAATACCATAATTTGATGAAGAACAGACCATGGGCACGGTAAAAAAAGAATAGCAGCAAACTACAAAAAGAACTGAGCCATATTCATGCCATGGGAGATTGTTCATTTAAGATGTGCATTTCCAAGGCTGTATGTGTTTCCAGCCCCATCAGCAGCAGCAAAGAGCTGATTAATTTGGCTTTCAAGATAATGGCAGTACAGGCCAATTCCAAGAATGAATGTCTGACCAATGGACACTTATGAATACAAGCAGGCACCCACAATATTATTAAATTTAAGAGACTGGCATACAGTACTGTGCAAAAGTTTTAGGCACATATATATAGCTAGCATGCCTAAGACTTTTACACAGTACTCTACTTGTCAACATGGAGCAAAGAGCAAGTTTGTAAGTCTGGCGGGAACAAGTGATGTTGTGAATTGCAAGAGTGGAGCGCCGCGAGAGGAGTGTGGGACAGATAGCAGAGGAATGCTGGGGTGGTGCTGGTGCAAACACACCCAGCCCTGAGACACCAAGCAAGTTCATTTGATTCCAAACAATTGGTTCACTGATCATTACAAAATGTCTCTCTCATGCTTCCCAATCCCTCCCTTCTCCATTCTCATTTTCCCAACCATGATTCCCCTCTCCATGCTCCCTTTCCACTCTCAGTCCACAATACAGACCCATATCAGAATCAGGTTTATCATCACTCACATGTGTCATGAATTTGTTTTGTTTTGCAGCAGTACAGTGCAATACATAAAATCACTACAGTACTGTGCAAAAGTCTTAGGCACCTTAGCTACGAGCCCAAGACTTTTGCACATTACTGTACATAAATATGAATGGCAGAACAAATTTCTTTTCTCTCTTCACTTTAGGTAATTGTTCTTTCTTATCAGTCTTTTGATGCCACTCATTATAATACTCTGGAGGTTTGGTTACTGTTTTGAGTGATTTTTGTCTACATTCTGACTTATGAACAAAATTAACTTACAGATATTGGTAAAATGGAAACTGCTTGTTGTCTAGGGTGACCTGTAACATTCTCAAAGTTCAAAGTTAAAGTAAAATTTATTATCAGAGTACATATATGTCACCACATACAACCCTGAGATTCCTTTTTCTATGGGCATACTTAACAAATTTATAGAACAGGAACTGAAAAAAAACCTCTGCAAATGCAGATATAAATGAACAGAAATAAATAATGAGCATGAAATTACAATATACTAGAGTTCTTAAACAAGTCCTTAAATGAGTGCAGCTATCCCCTTTTGTTTAAGAGCCTGATGGTTGAGGTGTAGTAACTGTTCTTGAACCTGGTGGTGCAAGTCCTGAGGCACCTGTACCTTCTATCTAATGGCAGCATGGCCTGGGTGGTGAGGGTCTTTGATGATGGATGCTGCTTTTCTACGGCACTGTTTCATGTAGATGTGCTCAATGGTTGGGAGGATTTGACCTGTGATGTGCTGGGCCAAATCTATTGCCTTCTGTAGGATTTTCTGCTCAAAGGCATTGGTGTTTCCATACCAGGCTGTAATGCAGCCAGCCAGTCAGCACACTTTCCTCTAAACATCTTTAGAAGTTTGCCAAGGTTTTCAATGACATGTTGAATCTCCGCAGACTCCTGAGGAAGTAGAGGCGCTATCGTGCTTTCTTTGTAATTATATTTACATGATGGGTTCAGGACAGATCCTCTGAAATAGTGGCATCCAGGAATTTAAAGTTATTGACCCTCTCCACCTCTGATCCTCTGATGAGCACTGGCTCATAGACCTATGGTTTCTTTCTCCTGAAGTCTACAATCAGCTCCTGGGTCTTATTGACATTGAGTGAGAAGTTGCTGTTATTACGCCACTCAGCCAAATTTTCAATCTTTCTCCTGTATGCTGGTTCATCACCACCTTTGATACAGTCCACCACAGTGGAGTTAACAGCAAACTTGTATATGGTGTTGGAGCTGTACTTAGCCACACAGTCATAGGTGTATAGTGAGCAGAACAGGTGGTTCAGTACGTATTCCTGTGGTGCTCCTGTACTGTTTGAGATTGTGGAGGAGGTGCTTTTGCCAATCTGAACTGACTGGGGTCCACAAGTGAGGAAATCTGGGATCGAATTGCACAAGGATTTATTGAAGCCCAGGTGTTGGATTTTACCGATTAGTTTGGAGGGGATGATGGTGTTGAGTATCATCAGGCTGGAAAGATGCTAAATAGCTGAACAGTTCCTTCCATCACAAAGTGCTTTACACCTCTCGAATTGGAATGACTATTTCCCAGCTATTACAAAAAGAAATTGTCCCTCGAAAATGAATGCCCCATATGAACAAAACAACTGTGTATTTGCAGGAGTATGAATCTGGTGCGAAGAGAAATGCCAAGCAATTCTGAGAAAAAGTTACAATGTGTCCTTGTCACAATGCAACATTAAATTAATTCTCTGATTTTACAGCAATCAAGAGTACATTTCTCTGCAGCAAGGAACAAAGCCTACATGTGGGTGTAAGTGAACATAAAGTAATATTTGTCATTAATGAGTAGGCCTTAACTAAATGGCACAAAACATTTGGCATGTGGGGTGTGATCAAGCCCGCTGCAGTAATCAGCCAGCCATGTCACTTATTAGTCTCCGATCCCTATTTACCTGCAGAGCCAAATTAATTCCGAAGCTAACTGCTGACTGGTAAAACAAGTATAGTGGGAGACTTTCCCGTCCAAGATGAGAGCCCCAACAACAGAAGTGCTTTGATAGTCAGTTAAATTATGCCTCCAGAATTTATGCTATGTAAGCTGTCTGATATTAGTCAGGGAAGATGAATCTCAGAGTTATATACTACATACATACTTCGATAATAAATGTACTTTGAACATTGACATTTGCAGCCATTTAAAATTACTAAAGACTATTTAAGATTATTAAAACAATCAAAAACTAGAAATTATAGAAGGACAAATATAAATAAAATACAAACACTGTGAAACACTTGAATGCTTTTATTGTTGATTCAATTTAAAACTGCTCAAGACCTGAAACTTGCCTCTTGCACTTAGAATATTTCCTCTGTATTGAAATAAATGGATTACTGAACCTGTGCCAGTATATAATATAGCATAAATACAATGCCCTCAGTTACCAACATAACTGCTGGAAGTTCACACACTGCCCCTACTATCCAAGAATAATTTAACAATCAGAAAGGAATGGGCAATAACATCTTAAGAAGTCTGTGACTCCTGATCCATCCAAATTGGCATCTGAGGTCATTCAGAATCTCAGTCCGGCCCTTGATGTAAAAAAAGATACTTATGATTGTTGGTGCTGAGCTGAAGGTGATTTAAACATGCATATTGCTAAACAGGCAGTAGAAAGACAACAATGTACTGAGAGTTAAAGCAAAGTACTTAAACAATGTTCTAATGCACGATAAACAACAGGAATTCTGCAGATGCTGGAAATTCAAGCAACACACATCAAAGTTGCTGGTGAACGCAGCAGGCCAGGCAGCATCTGTAAGAAGAGATGCAGTAGACATTTCAGGCCTAACTTCCTTCCGAAGGGTCTCGGCCTGAAATGTCGACTGCACCTCTTCCTACAGATGCTGCCTGGTCTGCTGCGTTCACCAGCAACTTTGATGTGTGTTGTTCTAATGCATGATAGTAGCTCTGATCATAACATAGGAGCAGAATAAGGTCATATGGCCCTTAGAGTCTGCTCCACCATTCAATAATTCAGTTATTGTTTCCTCTCAACCCTATTCTTCAGCCTTCTTTCTGTAACCTTTGACATCCTTATACGTCAGAGGAGCAGAATTTCCTCTGAGGTGATTCTAGGCCATCAAAACAACAATGTTTTCACAAAGCCAAAGAAGCCACATATATTTTTTCCTTAACGTTTTTCAGGATGTAAACATCGGAAAGACCAGCATTTATTGAACACCTCTATTATTCCTCAGAAGGTGCTGATGAAGAGATACAACAAATGGCAGATGTTGGGAGGGGAGAAAAAAACAACAAACTGCTGGAGGAATTCAGCTATTTGAGCGTTATCTGTGGAGAGAAAGGAATTGCTGAAATTTTGGGTCAATATCCTTAATCACAACAGAGAGTTAGACAATATACATAAAGAAGAGAGGGAAGGGACGAAACAGGGGATGCCTATCAGCAATAAGTGGATCAGGCAGGGGTAGACGATAATGGGCAGATGGATCCAGGTGGTGGAGGGGGGCAAGAAATGGAGTTGGGAGACAAAGGCAGCTGAGTGATAAATGGAAGCGTACAAGGAATTAAAAAGAGAGGTTAGTAGATGGAACAATGTAGGAGATGGATCTGGAGGGGCGCACGTATGTCGTAAGTGGATGAAAGGGTGGAGCGGGGAATTATGGCAAATTGAGAAAAAAATGTGTGGACCAAGAGTGGATTGGAAGCAGAGAGAGAGAAAGATAAATCTTTCTTGACCTTGGATAGGTGGTAGTGAGATACTGCCTTTTGAACATTCTCAAAGTTGTGGGTGAAGATTCAGGATTCAAACACGAAGGAGCTGAAAGAAGAGGCAAATACAATTTCCAGACCAGCAACTGTTTAATTGCAGAAGCCAGAAATAAATCCTTCCTTGTTAATTGTTTGTAGATGTAATGCAATACATTTCAGTTCCTAAGCATTTTGCCACTAACATGTATACGGCTTTCTACTTGGTTCCTTGATCAGCAGATACCGGTGTTAATTAAGATAGCTAGAGTGATAAAAGCTCCTGTGCCTCAATGATATAAAAGAATGGTGAAGAATATAAAGTAGAACCTAAAAAGAAAAGTAACATCAATGTATTGCGATTTTGACAAATTTGAATACTGACAGATAAAAAGGAAAATTTTAAAATATCTTAGGTGGGTGGTACTTAGCAGGACAACTTCAAAATATGGCAGAAGGCTGCTGGGTGATGAGCCCTGTTACAAAGAAAGGACAAACATCATTGGGAAAGAAAGGTCATGCAGCTTGGGAAATGACAAGGTCAGAGACTTGTTCCAGCAGATTATCTGCAATCTTCCTCTCATTCTTAGTTATCTTCCTCAGTCATCTTTCACACTTCAGTTTGACAACAACTGGCTTTGCATTCTCACTCTTTTCTACTGCCACAGCCACCATTATGTACTGGTCCTTTATTAAGGATAGGCATCAACACCTCTGCCACAATTATCCTCAACATTGGTGCCCCACAAGAATGTGTCCTCAGCCTCCTCCTCTACTCTCTGTACAGTCATGACTAAGTGGCCAGATTCTGCTCTATCACCATCTACAAGTTTGCAGATGACACACAGTTGTGGGCTGAATCTCAAATAATGGTGATTCGGAGTGCAGGAAGAAGATAAAGAACTTAGTGACGTAGTGCCATGACAGTAACCTTTCCCTCAAAGTCAGCAAAACAAAAGAGCTGGCCATTGACTTCAGAAGGGGGCAGTGCACACCCTCCAGTCTACATCAATGGTGTTGTGGTTGAGAAGGTATAACGTTCCAAGGAGTGAACATCATCAATATCTTGCCTTGGTTCAACCACATTGATGCTACGGTCAAGAAAGCTCACCAATGCCTCTACTTCAATAGGAAGCTGAATACATTTGGGATGTTCCCATTGACCCTCACCAATTTTTATCAACGCATCATAGAAAACATCCTATCCTAATGCACCATTCCTTGGTATGGAAAGAGACCACGATAAACTGCAGAGAATTATGGACAGAGCTCAGCACATCATGGAAGTATCTCTCCTCCATGGGCTCCCTCTATATTTCTTGTTACCTTAGTATCATCATAGCTCTGTCTGTCTAAGTAGACAATGGATGCGCCCGTCCGGGGCGCAGACCTGGGTGATGAATATGGAGATCCTGGGCTGCCAGGACATCAAGATCCCCCTCTTGGCCTCACGGATGTGGTCCAAAGGAATGCGAAGCAGTACATTTGGCATCAGCTTGGCCGCAGGAGCTGCCGGGAGGTGACGTGATACGCATCCAACCTCCTTAGGGGCTCCACTCCAGATTTGTGTAGGGTTTACTCCATAGCCTTAGTACACAGCCAACATAATAAAAGAACCCACCCACCCCATTCTCTCCTCTCCCTCCTCCCATCAAGCAGAAGATTCAAAAGCTTGAAAGCACATCCCACCAGGCTCAAGGACAGCATCAGTTATAAGGCTACCTCAAGGCACCGTTGTAATGCAATGATTTGTATGAATGGCATGAAAACCACCATTTTTCACTGTATCACATCATGTGAAAATAATAAATCAATTTACCAATTTATCTTGAGCCTTCCAGCAACATATTGTGTAATATAGCTTCCCCATAGTAAGTACATAACTGCCACCTCATTTGGTACAGATGAGTTAAAGTGCTTTCCATTGAGTGATTTATTGAAGACAAAATGGGAACCAGATGCGCGTTCAAAGGGAAATCCGTGGAATAGCTTCACAAAACAAAAAACACTGATATTCTAATTCCACTCTGCTGAAGAGGGCAGAGTGCCACAGAATTTTGAGATTCTACTTTCACAAGTAAACTGCTATTGGCAGACAAGTAAGTGTTGTATCCATTGGATTATCTGTCATAGGAGTACTGTAAGATATGGAGGGGTCCACTATCAATTTGTGCATGGTTCTATCACAACTAATTGACAGATTGCTATCAACCATAAATTGTACAGTTCTCTCAATTTGTAGGAGCCGAATCTTCCAGCTACACTGAACTCTGAAACTGTTCCTTTTGATGATGTCTACACTGAGGAACACAGGAGATGCAGAAATTGGGCTCAGTCACATTTGCCTTCATGCACATTTTTATAAAGGTCCCAGTTACTTAAGTACTATCACTGAAAGACTGCACTAACTTGGACATTCAACCAGTTTGCAAAAGACAACAAACTGTAAAGTACAAAAAGAAAAAAAAAAGCAATAAATATCAATAACATGAGATGAAGAGTCCTTGAAAGTGATTCTGTGGGTTGTGGGAACATTTCACGGATGGGGCAAATGAAATTGAGTGAAGTTATTTGTTCAAAAGCCTGATAATTGAGGGACAAAAACTGTTCCTGAAATGGGTGTACAAGTCCTGAGGCTCCAGTGCTTTCTTCCTGGTGGCAGCAGTGAGCAGAGTGCATGATCTGGTGGGTGGGAGTCCGTGATGATGGATGCTGCTTTCCTGCAACGGTATTTTGTGCTGTGCTTCTTGTAGATGTACTCAATGGTGGGGAGGGTTTTACCACCTTTACCTGATGGACTAGGCCATATCTGCTGCCTTTTGTAGGATTTTTTATTAAAGGGCATTGGCGTTTTCATATTAGTATTAATATTTTCAATATACTCTCCACAACACACCTATAGAAGTTTGTCAATGTTTTAGTTGTCATGCTGTATCTTCGCAATCTTCTAAGGGATTATTCTGTTATGGAGTTATTGATTATACCCACAAGAAAATGATCCTCAGGGTTATATATGGTGACATATATATACTTTGATAATAAATTTACTTTGAACTTTAAAGAATTGCTTAAGGACAAACTTGGATCTGGTAGGCTTGGAATTCAGCCTTATGGATTCCCAACTGGAATTATAAACTGAGAGAAGTGTAAATCTGAAATAAAAACACAAATTTCTGAAACACTCAGCAGGTCAGGCATCATCTGTGGAAGGAGAAACAGAGTTAACGTTTTAGACCTCCATCAGAAATGAGATAGAGAAAAAAATGTCAGTTTTAAGTTGCAGCAAAGAAGAGATGAGGTAGTGTAGTGAATAGATACAACATAGGAGATATCTATGATAGGGTGAGGCCAGGATGGAGAAGAGTTATTAATGGATAGTTAGAGGGTGACATAGAAGTAAGATATATTCGAAATGGCATGACATGGTGTGCAAATGAAAAGGGAAAACAAAAAATATTGTAGATGGATGACTTGCATCAAAAATATGACCAATTCTGATGTAGACAGAGAAAACAAGTATCCACGATTGGAGAAGTTTATCTTTGAGCCTTTCATTTGCTGCCCAGGAACAAAGTGAGCAGATAGAATATTAGCTCAGAAATTCAGGCCTGCATGTTGATCATCATATGTCAATTGCACATAATGGAAAAGAAGCCTTTGCAATCCACAAAGGCAGAGAGGTGACCTGAAGCAAAGGCAGTGTACCATGACTGCAGTGAGTGGAGTTCTGGATGTGAATTCTGTCATTGGTTTTGTCAGTAGAAAATGCAATGAAACTGCTTGCCTCAGCTAACAACAATGACTTATTGCGAACATAGCTTTAGATTTATACTTGTAAGTATTCTCTCTGGCAACCAGAAAAAGCCAGGGGCAAAGAAGCTGAGGACTGCAGTGATATTTATTGGTTCAGGCAGAACTGTGCTTTTGTAGCAGTAAGTTGAAGGTCTTGTGTGGACAATGGCAGGGCTAGGTGACAGCCTTCCGAGAGAAACCCAACCTTGTTACGAACTTGGTGACAGCCTCCTTAGAGAAACTCAACCTTGTTACGAACTTGGTGACAGCCTTCCAAGAGAAACCTAACCTTGTTACTAACTTGGTGACAGCCTCCCTAGGGGAACCTGGCTTTGTTACTAACTGCTCATTGGAGATATTTCCTTTGGTCTAGATGCTCAATCAAGAGGGAAAGATGTCCTGACAACACATAATTTATTACCTGGCTTTTCTATAACTACAACTCTATAACTATAACTCTAAACTTTCTTTCTGTTACTGTTTTTTCTCCTCCACAGCAGATGCAATAGCCATGAAAGCTCTCCTATTTTGCCAGAAGCTTCATACACATTCACTTTAACGTCATCTAAATAAAAGGTCAAACACTAATACGCAAACGTCTTTGTTATTGGCCTATTTATCATTTGTGGATCCTTGTAATCATAAAGTCGGGTGTGAACACCAGGAGTAAGGAATGTGAAAAGTTTTGCAGCTGGAGCAGGGGACAGATGTGCAGGGCCAGAGGTGATTCAGGGTGTCAGCAGTGAGAGTTTACACACAAGCTGAAATGGAAACTTACAACCTGAAACTTACGTTGAAGTTGTTATACCCAAGGAGGGGCTGAGCACTTGTTGAATGTGTCATTGCTAACAGCCTTAGTGGTAACCATGCCTTTTATTATTTATGCCCCATCCTTGATGAAAAATGAGGATTTAGTATATCGGAAAATTGGCCTGAGATTTTTGCAGAGTTTGAAATGTAAACAGTACAAGGTCCTTTTAAATATGACGAGATTTGACAACCTCCCCATGTTGCTGCTCACTATTTACAGATAAAATGAGGCAAAATGGATAGGGACAAAAATGGCAGGGATACCAACCTTGTGGAGTCTGGCCCTGATTTGCATTCAACAATTGCAACATATTTAATTGGCATCATTAAGATAATAATTTTAGGTTATAAGAAAGAAAGTCATGTATTTACATTGACCAGTAGAATTGGGCCTGTGTCTTCAGCATATCATTCTCCATAACTTCTGGTATCTACAATGGGATCCTACTACTAACCACGACGTTCCCTTCCCTCTGCTCTCCACTTTCTGTGGAGACCAGTCTCTACATGATTCCTTTGTCCATTTGTCTCACTCCAGTGATCTCCCTCCTGGCACCAATGTCTGCAAGCATGAAAAGTGCTACACTTGCCCCTCCACGTCCTGCCACACCGCCATTCAGGGTCCAAACAGTCCTCCCAGGTGAGGCGATACTTCATCCATGAGTTTGTTGGGGTCATCTAATGTCTCTGGAGCTCTCAGTGTGGCCCCCGTTACATCAGTGAGACCTAACATAGATTGGGGGAACGCTTTCTCAGGCACCTTTGCTCTGTCCGCTGCAGAAAGCAGGATTTCCCTATGGTGACACATTTCAATTCGACTTCCCATTTCCATTCCAACCTGTCAGTCCATGGCCTCCTCTACTGCCACAATGAGGTCACACTCCGGATGGAGGAGCAATACCTCATATTCCGTACGGGTAGCCTTCAATCTGAGAGCATGAATGTTGATTTCTCTAAATTCTGGTAATTCCTTTTCTCTTTTTCTCTCTAATTCACTTCTCTCTTTCCATTTCCCATTCTGATTTCTTTCTCACCTCTTCTCTTCTCCTCATTGCCCATGACCACCCTCTAGTGCCTCTGCTCCTCTTTCTCTCATGGTCTCTCCTATCAAATTCTTTCTTCTTCAGTCCTTTACCTCTTCCACCTATCACCTTCCAGCTTCTTACTTCATCCCACCCCTCTCCCACACTCCCACCTGGTTTCACTACCCATCTGCCAGCTTGTACTTATTCCCCAACCCCTACCTTCTTATTCTGGTTTCTGGCCCATTCCTTTCCAGTCCAGATGAAGGGTCTTGGCCTGAAAGGCCGGATGTTTATTTCTCTCCATAGGTGCTGCCTGACCTGCTGAGATCCTCAAGCATTTTGTGCATGTTGTAAAACCACTATCTATTTAAGCACATCACTTTGAGAGCACGAGCAGGGTGATGGTGAAGGCTAAATAGATTTAAAGACAACACTGAAGAGAAACTGCTGTAAGCTTTGTTACTCTTTCCACGTTCTGAATACTATTTGTTTTGATGCACAAGAACCAGTAAATATTAGCTGTCGTCCTGCTTTACCTTGCACCGGGAATTCAATAAACTTAAGTTTTTAATATTCAACATTGCATAGAAATTTCATCATCTCATGCTAATCAGATACAAATTTTAAAAAATCAATTTTGCTGGAAAGAATTATAACAAAATCCTTTAAATCTATCTTATAATATGCACTGTTTTAATGTTACTGCTACAAAATGTATTATCTTACATTTGGTTTTTAAAATTCAGCTCATGCAGATCATGAATCATGTTCAGTCTCTGTATTCCAGCACATACAGTCACCGAGAATAATTTGTTCTTGAGAACCCTTCATATTCTGAACACTTGCTTTGAGCTAAAAAAAAGAGCAGAAGCAATAGAAATACTAGAAAGGTCATTGCATCCCCTCATCTATACTCAAGCCTTCTCGCTTTATCCCAAGTCTAACCCCTTCAGCCAGCCCTATTCCTCACTCACACATGCTAATATATCAAAGTGAACTTCCATGAGTTCTGCCTTCTGACCATTCTCTGGTTGCAGAAGATTTTTTTTTCGGTTCACTAATTCATTTCTTGTTGACTATTTTAAATTGAAAGCATCTGGTGTTGGTGTTCTCCACAAATATGTAGCACACTAAACAACAACTGTTTTCCTTGTGGCAAGGATGTTGTCAAGCATCTGATTTCTTTCATGAATAATGAGAGTTTGGAACATGGGTAGAGGGGTAATCTTGAAATTACTTGCATTTACCTGTAGCCTGTCATTTAGTTAATCTTTGACCAGCACAAATTTGAAACAAGAAAAATCCATCACACACACAAACACAAGTTAAGATATTTTAGGTCTGTTGGTAATGTGCTTGAAGTTAATTCTGTTGGGAAGGACTGCAATATTTGGTGTATTGAAGAATTTTCATTCTCTAAATTAATGGGAATGTTTTGGCTCCATTGAACCTTTGCCCATGTGCAATCCTGGCAGAAAAGGGAGCCATTGTTTCTATTCCTTTGAGCCGACAAGTTGATAAAGCAGAGCAGGAAAGGACCTTCAGAGTAGACAACCTATAAGAGAGGAGGAAGGAGCAGAAGGAGAAAGAAGAATCTACAAATAGTCCGGGAAGAAATTGCCCTTTATGCATTCAAGTGAGAAAAATGCCTAGATATTCCATTTTAGCGAAGATGTGCTGATCAAAATTAGTCATACATTGCAGACACAACAGGAGCTGCTGAACTGTGAACAACATAGCTGCTGAACAAACATAATGCTTGCAACGGTGGCTCACAGTCTCATCACCCATATGCACTTAAAACTGATGATGCAAGCATCAACATCAAATCCCAGTGTCCTCCTCACTCCCACACATAAGGAGGTTACTGAGGCTCTCCACAGAAGAAAAGGCAAGTTCATCACTTTCTGCTTGGTTAGAGGACACCAAAAAGGGTTCTGCAAATAATTCTAGGCTTCTAAACTATGTCAATTATGAGTAAACACATGCATCATCATGAAGCTTCAACTTCAAGATGCAGAAATGTCCCATGACCAAAAAGAGATTCAATGCGTCAGAAGTCACTGGACATTGATCTTGTAGAGAGGACCTTCGGTCTGCTGCTGGATACCTAAAGATATTGGGTGATGTCTCCAACTTGCACTTGTTTGCTTTATGTGCTGTTCTTCTGTCATTTTTTTAGCAAAACAAATGGATGTGAGGGACAAGAATGATGTACACTTGATTCAGACACTTACTGATTCTTCCAAGATTCTTCCTGTGTTCAGAGGGCTAGGTGTTTGCCGACATTTTTAGAGCAATAAGAGGATGTGAAAGAGGGTAAAGGGAAAGCAACATATTAGGATGCAGTACCTTGCATGCAGTCAAGAAGAGTCTAGCATTTCCAGTGAGGTGATATCCAGGCCACTCCTCACATAAGGATGCAGTTCATATTGGCCTGAATCCATAATATTCTGATGTTATTTATTAATCTATTGCATGGCATCTTATTAAATACCTCTTCTGAAATCTAAATAAGCTATACATAGTCCAATATGTTTGTTTATTTTCTCTGTTAACATTTGAAATATTTCAGGAAGATTGATGAAGTGTGACCTATCCTTTGGAAATCTACTCATCAATAACTCTTTGTTTTAAAACGCTCCTATTTTCTGCTTCATTCAAGGATCTATTATTTTTCTTACTATGGATTGTTCTCTGAGTCAATATGATCTGACTTCATGACTTCACTACTTAATCTATTACGTAGAAGTTCAGTAACGGCTTTTTTTTTATTTATTGAGATACAACGCCAAATAGGCCCTTCTGGCCCTTCGAGCCGTGCTGCCCAGACATCCATGATTTAACCTAGCCTAATCACGGGACAATTTACAATGACCAATTAACCAACTAGTACATCCTTGGACTGCGGCAGGAACCGAAGCACCCAGAGGAAACCCATGCATTCATGGGGAGAACTTAAAAGCTCCTCACAGACAGAATCAGAATCAGAATCTGGTTTAATATCACCGGCATATGTCATGAAATTTGCTAACTTTACGGCAGCAGTACAATGGAATCTCGCTAAATACATACAGAGAAAAAAACTGAGTTAGATTCAGTGTATATGTCGAAGTTAAAATATATAGTTAAGTAGTTAAAAAAAAACAGAAATGAAAAAGTAGTGAGGTAGTGTTCATGGTCTCAAAGTCCATTTAGAAATTTGGATGGCAGTGGGAAAGAAATTGTTCCTAGATCACTGAGTGTGTGCCTTCAGTCTTCCGTACTCCTTTCCGATGGTAACAGTGTGAAGAGAGGGCATGTCCTGGGTGGTGAGGATCGTTAATGATGGACGCCACCTTCCTAAGGCACAGCTCCTTGAAGATGTCTTGGATACTATGGAGGCCGGTACCCATGATGGAGCTGACTAATTTTTCAACCTTTGCAACTTACTTCAATCTTGTGCGGTAGCCCCTGCCCCCCACCCTCATACCAGGTGGTAATGCAACCAGTCAGAATGCTCTCCATGGTACATTTGTAGAAATTTGAGGCTTTAGTTGATAAACCAAATCTTCTCAAACTCCTAAAGGAATATAGCCGCTGTCTTGCCTTCTTTATAGCTGCATCAATATGTTGCATCCAGGTTAGGTCCTCAGAGATATTAACACCTAGGAACTTGAAATTGCTCATTTCTGATCCCTCTTTGAGGATTGATTTGTACCTGGGATTGGAAATGAACCCAAGTCGCTGGTACTGTAAAGCATTGTGCTAGCCACTTTTGGAAAACACATTTTTGCATTGATGTATTATTCCATGGAAATGAAAATCAATAAATCAGTAGGGACAAGAAATCTCAGGGAAAAATTTAAAAAATGCTGGAAATACTCAGCAGGTCCAGCAGCATCTGTGAAAAGGGAAATAGTGTTAACTCTCCAAGTCTAAGAGCCTTCATCACAGCACGTTTTGTAGACATGTTTCTCCTTAAATACAAGTTGGTACTGATTGTCTGTTATTCACCAGTTCAATTAATTCATCATTTTTTTAACAAGTTATTAGTTATGTCAGATACTCAACTACAACTCCCTAAATTCTTTTAATAGGCATAAATTTAATTCATTTGGACCTGGGAAATTATCCTCTTGAGTTAGTTTACTGAATATTTCTTTTGATATTTAAATGCAATTCCAATCTGAGCTTTTGATGTCACACCCATCTTAACTGTATTCCTTCTGCCTGTATAAATATTTCATATTTTTACCATTTCATACCTGCTGTTTATATTTATTCAATTCATCCCCATCTCTTGACTGTCCTTTCTTTATTTACAGTATATGCTGCAGAGTATTTTATTAATTTATTTTATATTTCTTGAAAATTCATTTCCATAGTTCGTTTAAACAGCAATTTGTGTGGTAAAATGTCTTTCCCAATTTCTTCTTCTTTTCCTAGTTCTGAACAATGGCTGCTGATGCAAAGCATGGTTTCTCTTTCACAGAGGCTGCCTAACTGTTGATTTCTTCGAGTATTTCTATTTCTGTTTCAGATTCCAACATCCGTACTTGTTTTGTTTTTCTTTCATGGTCTCTTTTATAGACTGCCGTGTTCATAGCGAACAGTTCTTCCTTGACCTCTATTTTTTAAAACTTTTATTCAGTATCATAAGTGTTTGGTTTTGTTTAACTGTATAATCTTTTCATGGACTACTTTGAACACCATTTTAAATATTCTCCTTTAATTAGTTGTTTCCATTCTTATTCTTCACTTTTCCTCCCTGGTCCATTTCCACTACTAGAACACGACATGAATTCTCGCTGTTGAGTCATTTACACACTGAGTTAGAAAAAGCCCTTTACTAATTTTAGCAACTCCTTTCCTCTTTGTCATTTACCTTTGGCTTTTAGCAAATTATTTCTGAGGTAGATGGAATCTACCGTAATTATACGGTTTATTATTTGCTTAAGCTCGTTGTTTACATTCTTTCTTCTCCACTTTCTTTCCACAATCATGCATTCAGCAGATTATGATTGATTATTATTATCATTTATCTCTGGATTCCATTTTAGCTTTACTGATAATTGCATTATATCAGTTGCCATTATATTATCTCCAATAAATACAAGTAGACTACCTCACTTTATGCTCTTAATCTCTCTAAAATATGTTTGTCCAAAATTGAATTAGGTAATACTGTTTTTTTTCCAATTACTGCAATAGTAAATTGACTTAACTGTGATAACATTGTATTGCTATAAGGAACATTTCTGGGTTGTTTCATGTTGCTCCTGAAATAAAACCAGATACATTGCTTTCCCATGCAACCCCGTCTTTCTCTTGGATTTGCGTTACTAATGACAATCCAAAATGGCATCTTTGTCCAGAGGTTCATTTGAAATGAATACCAACACTAACAAAGTTTTCTGAATGACCTCATTAATCTATTGTTTTGTTACAAATTGTATGCTTCAAATTTTAGATATTTTTTGGGGGGATAAACTTCCAAAACTTTTCTTTGGGCAACACGCAGGGGGAACGTAGAGGATTACATTTTCATCATCTTGTGGTTTCCCCAGAGCAACCCTTGGAGGATTCTTGTAATGGGTACCCCTTGGTACATTCTTTCCATTGCCAGCTGATCAGCGAGTTCCTGCATAGCACAAGTCTTCACTGACCATGTGAACAGGTCAGAATAGATTTGAAAACCAGAAGACCTCATCTACAGGCTATCATTGTCATTTCTTTAACTGAATATGGCCTATTTCTTTAACAGGCCTTATGTTTTCATCCTCTATAACTCTATGATTCCACGAAATTCCCAACTCTGATTGCCAACCATTGTAGTCTCATTTGTCTGTGTTTGACCCATATAGTTCTAAACCCTTTCCACCAATGTATTTATATAAATGTACTTTAATTGTTGTATTAAGTGTCTTTTGAATGGATCTGCCAGATTTAGGCAGAAGTCCTGACCCAGAGCAGACACACTTACTGGCATATTGTTAATAAATAAAATGAAAAACCTTGCCAAAACTTGAAATGGCAAGCATATACTTAAGGTGAAGGTGAGAAATTTTTCATAATAAATATTGATGAGTCTTGGCGAAGATTTAAAACTGTCTACACAGAAACTTACTAATGATCAAATTTACTCCTCAGACTCTTGTCAGCAAGTGCACAATGAATGGCAATATATCTAAGTAGCACTCAAATTCACTGGTAATGATGCCCAGTTAGCTGCTTGATGTATAGACAGGCCATTAGGACAAGTGCTACTCTCACAAAAGTGCTCTGTAGGTTTTATAATGATTGGAGTAGCTAATTTAACTGTTCACCAGCCTCTGGATTCCTGTTATTTGCAGAAGCTTCATTTCCTATACAAAAAGTAGCTTCCTGCACTGAATGTAAATAAATTGAATGGAGGCTTAACAACCAGATTAGGCCTTCTATCTCAAATCTACAGTTCCTGAAGATCCAAAACAACACACACACAAAATGCTGAAGGACCTCAGCTTCCTGCTGCTTCCTGCACCCATGCTGAGCTCATTAACTTAATCAAATTTGCCTTCAACTTCCACTCTGCCCTCAAATTTACCTGGTCCATTTCGGACACCTCTCTGCCCTTTCTTGATCTCACTGTCTCCCTCTCTGGAGACAGTCTATATAGTGATAACTTTTATAAACCCACTGATTCTCACAGCTGCTTGGACTATACCTCTTCCCACCCTAATGCTTGTAAAAATGCCATCCTATTTTCTCAGTTCCTCTGTCTCCGCCGCATCTGCTCTCAGGGTGAGGTTTTTCATTCCAGAACTAATGAGATATCCAACTTCTGCAAAGAAAGGGGCTTCCCTCCCTCCACCATCAATGCTATTTTCACCTACATTTCTTCCATTTTGCTTACATCTGCTCCCACCCCCGGGATAGGATTCCTTCTGTCCTCACCTATCAGCCCACTAGCCTCTGTGTACACCACATAATTCTCTGTAACTGCCTTCATCTCCAACAAGATCCCACCACCAAGCACATCTCACCACCCCCCCCCCCACCACTTTCCTGAGTTTGCTTCCTCGGCGACTCTCTTGTCCATTCATCGCTCCCTACTGATCTCCCCCTGGCATTTATTCTTGCAAGTGGAACAGGTGCCACACCTATCCCTACACCTCTTTTCTCAATCAGGGCCCCAAACAGTCCTTCCAGGTGAGGCAACTCTTCACCTGCAAGTCTGATGGGGTCATCTTACTATATCTTGTGCTCCCAGTGTGGCCTCCTGTATATCAGTGAGACCCAGCATACATTAGGAGACCACTTTACCAAGCACCTATGCTCCATCTGCCAGGAAAAGCAGAATCTCCCTGTAGCTACCCACTTCAATTCCACCTACCATTCCCAATCTGAAATGTCAGTCCATGTCCTGCTCTACTGTGTTATGAGCCCACATTCAGTTTGGAGGAGCAACACCTTGTATTCCATATGGGTAGCCAACAACTTGATGGCATTAACATTGATTTCTCAAATTTCTGGTAATTGGCCTCCACCTCTCCTTCACCATGCTCTATTCCTGTTTCACTCCCTCACCTTACCTCCTTACCTGCCCATCAGCTCCCTCTGGTACTCGCCCTCCCTTCCCTTTCTTCCACAGTCTTCTATCCTCTCAGATTCCCCTTCCTCCAGCCCTTTATCTATTTCACCAATCAACATCCCAGCTCTTTACTTCACCTCCTCCCCCTCTCCCGGTTTCACCTATCACCTGGCACCTTGTACTTCTTCCTCTCCGCCCCCAACTTTTCCCCTTCCTTTCCGGTCCCGAAGAAGGGTCCAGCCAGAGCATCAACTGTTTGGCTTGCTCAGTTCCCGCAGCAGTATTTGTCTGTAGGTCTTCTATCTCCCTCTTCTGTGCCTAAGGATTTAGAGCAACTGGCATTGTGACCTCTGAGCCCTCCCTTATCGACTTTATCTCTCCAAGTTCTTTAGTGCATTCTAGCCCAAAGCTTCTATTCAAATCCTTTCAGTCGATACATCACACTAAACAATTTTAACATCCTCCACAAGGAGTAGTCCTTCCTATACTGCTCTGTCAACATACACGTAATCCAGAACATTACAGGAATCTTATCCATCCCCTCCTCTATAAGATAGCTCCACAGAGCTGTTTTGACATACACAGCTTGTGCAATTCAAACAATGGCTTTGCTTCCAGTTACAATATAGTCACTTCCAGAAATAACAGAAATATGTCCTCTTCCCTGTCCTTTATCTCAACTGCTTGCTGCCTCTGACTGGCACTATTCGCAGAAGTGGTTCTGCAAATTATTATCTAACAAAATGACAGAAGATCACTGTCAATATTTTTAGATCCAGTAATAAATGTTGTACCACTGCCCCTGTCATCCAACATCTAGATGCTTACCTATACCAGATTGTTCAAAATGTTACTCGTCTTTTGAGCTGGAAACCAGCTTCAGCTTCTGAACATGCCCTGTGGCATAGCACTGATCTGGCCAAGTTGTCATCAAAGTTAATATTTCCATGTTTCCTAGAAATCTCTCGCTGGTGGTTTTCTCCCTAAGTTCAGAATTGATTCTCCATCTGTAGCTCAAATATCAGCTAAGTGCTAGGGGTGAATTTCCATAGGTACATCCACACGAACAAAACGATATAGTGATATGACTTCATACCTCTCAGTACCCTGAATGGTGGTTTATGCAATTCTTACAGCTTCATTTAGCTCTTCCAGCAAAGCCACAAGCAGCCCAAGCTGCACAGTCACATCTCCTTCTCTGTTCAGATAAAAATGTACCTCTATTCATTTTAAATGCTGCAGATTTTTGTCATTAGTTCAGCTTATTAACCCATCTTAACTTAGTACAATGAAAACAGAAATGAACAGGTCTAGGAAAAGAAGTGAAGGTGCAAAAAACTGCGGATATTGAATTGTACTAATGCAACAATTTAAAACTGGGTGTTCATTGCTATCTTTTGATAAATAAGGAAGTTAATTCCAAATAGAGTTTACCATTTAGATAAGCTATCACTATTAACAGATCATTTTTTTTTATTGACTTGATTAATGTTATTTACAGCAGGAAACTTTATATATCTTATCATTTACCTTCAACAATATTTTAATTAACATAGGGTAGATAAATTGCATCCACATTGCCACTTAAGTTGATATTGCTTGCTATTCCAAATCACTTTACAAGTTTTCCCACAGACAAAAACAGCTGTGAACAAATCTCTAATCTATTGCTTCATAGTTCAAACTGATTTCTTTCCAATAATAAGATTAAAATGCTTGCGTAAATTTCCACTTTGTTGGGAAACTACCATGATGCCAACATAATTGGTTTATACGCAATCAACATCTTGACAATTGACTCCAGTGATTATTTGGGAATAGCCATATTTACCATAAACAACATTTTGACATTGATTGGTATGAGTGCGACTTCTGACAATCTGGTCAAATGTCTGAAGGGAGTGGAGTAAAATGAAGCTGAAATTCGTGATCACTGAAATAGTTTAGAATAACAATAATGGCAAGTGTAAGAGAACAGAGAATTTTCTGGAATGCATTGCACTCTTTTATTGGCCTTCACCAGTCTGAACGCACTCTCGTTTTTTTGGATGTGGGTCACACTGGTGTTGCTCCGTTCCGCTTGTTGGTAGTAAAAATAATAACTGGCACGATGCATCAGAATCATGTTTATTGTCACTGATGTAAGTCATAAAAATTGTTGTTTTGTGGCATCAGTACAGTGCAGGAATAATAGATTTCTAATAACATAGATAAATAAACTAATCCATAAAAGGAATAGTGAGGTCGTGTCCATGAGTTAATGGACAGTTCAGAATTCTGATTGCAGGGGAGAGGAAGATGTTCCTAAAGCATTGAGAGTGGATCTTCAGGCTTCTGTACCTCCTCCCTGATGGTAGTAATGAGAAGAGGGCATGTCCTGGATGGTGAGGATCCTTCTGGATGGATGCTAGCTTCTGGAGGCACTGCCTTTTGAAGATGTCCTCAACGTTGGAAAGATTTTTACCCATTGTGGACCGGCTGAGTCTAAATCCTCTGAATCCTGTGCATTGAATCCGCCATACCAGTCAGAATACTCACCACAGTATATCCGTAAAAATTGCTCATCTTTGGTGACAAACCAGATTTTCGCAAACTCCTTTGTTGCTTCCTGTCTCTTTCAGCTGAAAGACTGCAGATGGTGTGGATCAAGTGGAAGCTTGAGTTTCAGTATCTAACAGAGGTTTCACCTTAAACACGAGAAAGTCTGCAGATGTTGGAAATCCAAGGCATCACATGCAAAATACTAGAGGAACAGCAGGTCAGGCAGCACCTATGGAAATAAATAGATAGTCGACGTTTCGAGCCGAGACACTTCTTCAGGAGTTTTCATCTGCAACCACTGTAAAAAAGGAGAATCCTCTTTCCCCTACCACTACATCTTAACCTGAAGCTATTATTTACAAATCAGACACAATGAGCTGCATTCTCGAGTTCACAGTAAGTTATATTCTCATGAATCTTGTGTTATCTCCTGCATGCACTCACTTGGCCTGGACATAGAATGCGAATCTCACTATTCCTCAAAATGCTCAAGTCAGGCAGCATGTGCTCAGAAACAAGTGTCTCAATAGTAGGCTGCTGAGGAGTTAAGGAGTTGGAGCTGGAACTGAACTGGAACTGGATGAACTGGAACTGGATGAACTCTGGATAATTCAGAAGGCTGAGGGGGTGATAGGTAGGTTAATGTAGAGAGGTAGTTCCTCCCAAGGTGCGGGAGACAGGAAACTGGGTGACAGTCAAGAAGAGGTTAAGGAACCAGTGCAGACTACCCCTGTGGCAGTCCCCTCAACAACAGGTATATCACTTTGGATACTGTCGGGGGGGGCGGTGGGTAATGACAGGGGAAGGTCACAGTGGTCAGGTCTCTGGCACTGAGTTTGGTTCTGTGACTCTGAAGGGAAGTGGGAAGAAGAGGCACCTGCAGTATTAGAGGAACAGACAGGAGGTTCTGTGGGAGAGAATGAGATTCCCAGATGGTACATTGTCATCCAGGTGCCAGGGTCTGGGATATCTTGAATTGAGTCCTCAGCAATCTTAAGTGGGAGGGTGAACATCTTGAAGTCATGGTCCATGTATGTACCAATGACATAGGTAGGGCGAGTGACAAGGTTCTGAAAGGGAGTTCAGGAACTTAGGAGTTAAAGGACAGGACCTACAGGGCTGTGATTTCAGGATTGCTATCTGTGCCATGTGCCAGTCAGGCCAGAACTAGGAAGATTATGCAGTTTAATACATGGCTAAGGAGTTGGTGTAGGAGGGAAGGCATATGATGTTCGGATCATTGGGCTCTCTTCCAGGAAAGGTGGAACCTGTACAGAAGAGTTTGCACCTGAACTGGAGGGGAACTAATATTTTAGTGGGAAGGTTTGATAATGCTGCACTTGGGGTTTAAGCTAGAGGTGCAGGGGGATGGGAACCAGAGTGCCAGATCAATTAGTGGAGAGGTTGTGGAAGCAGATGTTAGTAAGACCTCAGACAAAGTTAAGAATCAAAAGGTTGAGCATGTTGCGACTAGTATCCTGAAATGCATATATTTCAATGCAAGAAGAATCATAGGAAAGGCAGATAATAGTGCTGAAGATGAGGTAGCAGGTTTACAAAGAGAGGCAGTGTGTCGTGAGGAGAGGCTGTTGGTAGGGAACAAACTTCAGTCAACAGGATGGGTTACAATGTAAAAGGTGGACAAAATCAGAAAGGGTGAATACAGGACTGAAGGTGTTATATTTGAATGTGCGCAGTATATGGAATAAGATAGATGAACTTTGCAGCATAGCTGCAGATTAGCAGGACTGATGTTGCAGGCATCACTGAATCTTGGCTGAAAGAAGATTATGACTGAGAGCTTAATGTCCAGGAAAGCAGAGGGGGTGGGGTTGCTCTGTTGGTAAAAAAAAATGAAACCAAATCATTAGAAAGAGGTGACATAAGGTTGGAAAGTGTTGAATTATTGCCGATAGTGCTAAGAACTGTAAGGGTAAAAACATCCTAATGTGAGTTCTGTACAGGCCCCCAAATAAATTACAACAGGAGGTAGAAAATGCATGCTAAAAGGGCAATGTTACAATAGTCATGGGGGATTTCAATATGCAGGTAAATTGGGAAAATCAGGTTGTTGCTGGATTCCAGGATGAGGGGTTTCTAAAGTTTCTACAAGATGTCTTTTTAGAACAGCTCATAGTTGAGCCCACTAGGGGATCAGCTATTCTGAATTGAATGTTGTGCAATGAACCAGAGTTGATTACAGAGCTTAAGGTAAAAGAACCCTTTGGGGAATGTGATCATAATATGATTGAATTCACATTGAAATTTGAGAAGGAGAAGCCAAGGTCAGACATATCAGTATTACAGTGGATTAAAGGAAATTACAGAGGCATGAGAAAGGAGGTGTTCAGAATTGTTTGGAAAAGAACCCTGGCAGAGCAGCAATGGCTGGAATTTCCAGAGCAATTCAGAATGCGCAGGATATATACATCCCAAAGAGAAAGGAGTATTCTGAAGGAAAGATGACACAACCACGGCTAACAAGAGAAGTCAATGCCAACATAAAAGCTAAAAAGAGCTAAAAAGCATATAATAGAGCAAAAATTAGTAGAAGTTACAGGATTGGGAAGCTTTTAAAAGCCAACAGAAGGCAACTAAAAAAGTTATTAAGAAGTTGGAATATGAAAGTAAATAATATTAAAGAGGATACAAAAGTTTCTTTAGGTATAAAAAGTGTAAAAGAAAGGCAAGAGTGGATATTGGACCACTGGAAAATGATGCTGAAGAGAGACAACAAAAGAGCAGGTGAACTGAATAAGTATTTTGCATCATTCTTCACTGTGGAAGACACTAGCAGTATAGTGAAAGTTCCAAGTGTCAAGGGTCATGAATTGTGTGAAGTTACCGTAACTGGAAAGAAGATTCTAGGGAAACTGAAAGGTCTTAAGGTAGTTAATTCACCTGGACCAGACAATGTACATCCCAGGTTCTGAAAGGGGTGGCTGAAGAGATCATAGAGGCATTAGTGATGATCTTTCAAGAATCACTAGATTCTGGAATGGTTGTGGAGGACTGGAAAATTGCAAATGACACTCCACTCTTCAAGAAGGGAGAGAGGCAGAAGAAAGGAAACTATAGGCCAGTTAGTCTGACCTCAGTAGTTGGGAAGATGTTGGAGTCAACTATTAAGGATGAGGTCTCAAGGTACTTGGAGGCACATGATGAAATAGGTTGTAGTCAGCATGGTCTCCTCAGGGGAAAATCTTGCCTGACAAACCTGTTGGATTTCTTTGAAGAAATAATGAACAGGATAGACAAAGGAGAATCGGCTGATGTTGTGTAATTGGATTTTCAGAGGGCCTTTGACAAGGTGCCACACATGAGGCTGCTTAACAAGCTACGAGCCCATGGTATTACAGGAAAGATTCTAGCATGGAAAAAGCAGTGGCTGATTGGCAGGAGGCAAAAGGTGGGAATAAAGCAAGCCTTTTCTGTTTGGCTGTCGGTGACTAGTAGTGTTCCTCAGGAGTCTGTGTTGGGATCAATTCTTTATACATTATACATCAAAGATTTAGATCATAGAAAGTATGGCTTTGTTGCAAAGTTTGCAGACGATTTGAAGACAGGTGGAGGGGCAGGTAGTTTTGAGGAAGTAGAGAGGCTACAGGCAGAATTAGATTTGGAGAATGGACAAAGAAATGGCAGATGGAATACAGTGTTGGGAAGTGTATGGTCATGCACTTTGGTAGAAGAAATGAAAGGGTTGACTATTTTAGAAATGGAGAGAAAATATGAAAGAAAAACTGAGACACAAAGGGACTTGGAAGTCCTTTTGCAAGAATCCCTAAAAATTAATTTGCAGGTTGAGTCTGTGGTGAGGAAGTCAAATTCAATGTTAGCATTCATTTCAAGAGGACTAGAATATAAAAACAAGAATGTAATGTTGAAACTTTATAAAGCACTGGTGTGGCCTTACTTGGAGTATTGTGAGCAGTTTTGAGCTCCTTATCTTAGAAAGAATGTGCTGAAATTGGAGAGGGTTCAAAGTAGGTTCATGAAAATTATTCCAAGATTGAATGGCTTGTCAAATGAGTTTTTATGTCTCTGGGCCTGTATTCAGTAGAATTCCAAAGAGTAAGGAGTGACCTCATTGAAACCTATTGAATGGTGAAAGGCCTTGATAAAGTGGATGTGAGAGGATATTTCCTAAGGCGGGGGAGTCTCAGACCAGAGGACACAGCCTCAGAATAGAGGGGCTTCCTTTTAGAATGGAGATGAGGAGGAATTTTTTTAGCCAGAGAGTGGTGAATTTGTGGAATTCTTTGCCACAGGCAACTGTGGAGGCTGAGAATTTATGTATATTAAAGGCAGAGGTTGATAGGTTCTTGATTGGTCAGAGCATGAAGAGATACGGCGGGAGGGTGAGGATGGTGGTGGTGGAGGCGGGAGATTGTGGCTGAGGGAAAAATTGGATCAGCCACTATGGCCTATTTCTGCTCCTATATCTTATGGTCTTATGTTCTTATGGTCTTAAGATCCCTTGGAAGTTTTTACAAGCTAGTTGGTCGAAAGTACTTCAATAATTGTAAAAAGCTTTGCCTTCTTCTGATGTTCTGAAAAGTACAACATCAATGCAATCACTTTTAAGTACAAAGGTGGCTTACAATGATTAGTTGACATTTTCTGTGTGTTTTTGAAAGAGAAAGAAAAATAATGTGCAAGACGGGAATGATTTATTACAGTGTGGTGTATGCAGAGCAAGAATTAAAAAAAGAAGCATGCTTTGTTATTCCTTATTGCAGTGTGGAAAAAGGCAACTCTATGAAAGTGGACCAAATGAATCAGTGAGAGAAACAATAAATGCAACTTTCTGATGTACAGCAACACACATCAAAGTTGCTGGTGAACGCAGCATCTCTAGGAAGTGGTGCAGTCGACGTTTCAGGCCGAGACCCTTCGTCAGGACTAACTGAAGGAAGGGTGAGTAAGGGATTTGAAAGTTGGAGGGGGAGGGGGAGATGAAAAATGATAGGAGAAGACAGGAGGGGGAGGAATGGAGCCAAGAGCTGGACAGGTGATTGGCAAAAGGGGATACGAGAGGATCATGGGACAGGAGGTCCGGGAAGAAAGACGGGGGGGGGGTGGGACCCAGAGGATGGGCAAGAGGTATATTCAGAGGGACAGAGGGAGAAAAAGGAGAGTGAGAGAAAGAATGTGTGCATAAAAATAAGTAACAGATGGGGTACGAGGGGGAGGTGGGGCCTAGCGGAAGTTAGAGAAGTCGATGTTCATGCCATCAGGTTGGAGGCTACCCAGACGGAATATAAGGTGTTGTTCCTCCAACCTGAGTGTGGCTTCATCTTTACAGTAGAGGAGGCCGTGGATAGACATGTCAGAATGGGAATGGGATGTGGAATTAAAATGTGTGGCCACTGGGAGATCCTGCTTTTTCTGGCGGACAGAGCGTAGATGTTCAGCAAAGCGGTCTCCCAGTCTGCGTCGGGTCTCGCCAATATATAAAAGGCCACATCGGGAGCACCAGACGCAGTATATCACCCCAGTCGACTCACAGGTGAAGTGTTGCCTCACCTGGAAGGACTGTTTGGGGCCCTGAATGGTGGTAAGGGAGGAAGTGTAAGGGCATGTGTAGCACTTGTTCCACTTACACGGATAAGAGCCAGGAGGGAGATCAGTGGGGAGGGATGGGGGGACAAATGGACAAGAGAGTTCTGTAGGGAGCGATCCCTGCGGGATGCAGAGAGAGGGGGGGAGGGAAAGATGTGCTTAGTGGTGGGATCCCGTTGGAGGTGACGGAAGTTACGGAAGCTCATCCACACAGATGAAGTGCTTTGACAGGTTGATGATGAAACATGTTAATAGCTGCCTGAGAAACCATTTGGATCCACTCCAATTTGCCTATCGTCACAACAGGTCAACAGCAGAAACCACTTCATTGGCTCTTCACTCAACCCTGGAATATCTGGACAGTGAAGGTGCATACATCAGAATGCTTTTCATTGACCACAGCTCGGCATTCAACACTATCAGCCCCTCAAAATTAATCAGTAAATTTCAATACCTAGGCCTCAATACCTACTTGTACAAATGGCTCCTTGTTTTCCTAATTGGCAGACTCCAGTCAGTTCGGATGGGCCATAAAACCTCCTTCACAATCTCCATCAGCACAGATGCATCAAAACCTGCTTGATTTGCCCCCTGCTCTACTCGCTTTATAGTTATGACTGTGAGGCTAAGCACAGCCCCAGTGCCATATTAAAGTCTGCTGACAACACCACTGTCATAGGCCAAATCAAAGGAACATAAAACTTATTGAAAGGAAAACACGGAAGACTAGAAATAACATGTCTATTTATAAATAAGAAAACAATCTGCAGATGCTGGAAATCTGAGCAACACACACAAAATGCTGGAGGAACTCAGAAGGGCAGGCAGCATTTATGGAAAAAACTACAGTCAACGTTTCAGCCTGAAGTGTCGACTGTAAGTCCTGCTGAAAGGTTCGGCCTGAAACGTCAACTGTACTCTCTTCTATAGATGCTGTCTGGCCTGCTGAGTTCCTCCAGTATTTTGTGTGTGTCTACTTATTGTTTCATTTTAACATTTGGTGAGGGTGTGTAAAGCTTAATCAAACAATCTATTTCCTAACAAGAGGGGTCACTCTGCTTGTCGGGTGAGACTTGTGGCTGTGAAACAACCTCAGGTTTTCAGGCTTCCACAATGGTGATTGTAGGAGTTGACTCTGGGACTGCAGGAAGTGCTTCTGACAGCTCTGAACACCTTTCTTCTGTAACAATTGACTCTGGCTCTCCTCAACTGATTGATGTGTTGTTTCTAGATGATATCAGATGCAATCTCCAATGTGGAGGGGACAGGTTCAGTTCTGCCTTAATCTTTCCACATACCCTCTTTTGATCACCTTGAAGTCCCTCGCCCGAACTGCTTGGTCAGGAGTGAAAAATTAAACTACCTAGTTTCAGGAGCCTTCAATTTGCCTCAACTATTGGCTCCGCATACTACTTTGGAAACTGGGTTTCAGGAGATCTAAGTGTAAGCACAAGGGACCACCCAGGAAAGGCACAGCTGGTGAGTTGTTGGTTGTGGAGTGAGCTGCGTTGTGATATGCGAGGAGGAAAATGTCGAGCTTCTGATTCAGTGTCAGTGTAATGTGTTCTTTAGGTTCTGGACAGACCTTTTCTCCAAGACATTTATTGCCAGGTGGTAGGGTGCAGATGTAACATGCCTTATGCTATTTATTTTCTGGAATGGCTGAAGTTATTTTGCAACAAAGTATGGTCAATTGTCACTGACCAAGTGTTCTGGGACAACAGTCCTTGAGAAGAGGCTTCTCAACATGAGTTATCTTCTACCAGGGCAATGCAGGCTATTCCCAGGGATGGAGATGCACTGCTCTTGGCATCTTCAGGACGTGTTGGCATCCTGAACAGTGATGGCAAACTGCTCAATCCCTTTATCTGTCGGAGGACACCAAAAAAAGCTTCAAGGCAATGATTTCATGTTGACCATGCCCAGATGTCCAGCATGTAGCTCCTCCAGTACATTAGCTTCCAGCTTGGATAGTACAACAACTCTCAATCCCCACATAAGGCAACACTGTCAAGGTCAAATTCATCTGGCACTGGTGAATGGAATTTCTGCTGCACATTCCAGCCATTTTGGGTGGTCGTGTAGACCTGAAAAAGCCCTTTGTGAGTGTCTACGGTGAGAAACACTTTGGAATCTTCTTCCACCTCTGTCTGTAGGTAAGTCTCAGCTAAGTCCACTTTGCTGAAGTGTTTCCCTCCAGGAGGGTTTGCAAAGATATCTACTATCCTGGGCAGAGAGTATTGATCTACTTTCAGTTTTGGGTTGATGGTGACCTTAAGATTATCATTGATCCTGACAGACCCATTCTTCTTGGCTATCACTGGTGTTGTCCATGGGCTCCAATCAAACTTGGAAATAATTCCTTCAGCCTCCATGTGCTCACAGGCTACTTTATCATGGATGGTATAAAGAACTGGAAAGGCTTTGCAAAACTTGGGTGTGGCTTTTTCATTTAACACTATTTTACCCTTGATATGCTTGAATTTTCCAGTGCCATCCTTGAGCACTGCTATGCCATTACCCAGTACATTTTCTATTTCACTTTCAGTTGACTCTATTGCATGTAAATTCTGGATAGATCTTCTGTCAAGTATCAAGTCTCAGCCACTCATGACCCTGCAATGCTGGGCCTTATGTTTTTACCATATACGAGTCCAATATGGCTTGTTGTTGTAGTATTTTTTTCACTGTTCAGAATGTCAATTCCACAGGAGTTAATCTTTTCTCCAGTATAAAGTTTATAGTTGGATATCTGCAGGCTTCAGTTCAATATATTTGAAATGCTGTTCAAACTCACTTTTCAGAATGGCTGAAACAGCCAAGCTAGTGACCAATTCCATTTTAATTAATTTACCATTCACTTCTGGTGTAAGCCATATTACTTGTCTGTTATTAGTTTATACATGTACATCTTAAGGCTACTCAGTCTTTTATCACTCTCATTATTATCAAATTTTCCATCAACAGCATGCAGATTAATGCTCTTTTTGAAACTGCAAGTTGACTTTTTATCTTTTTCTCTTCCCTGTGCAGTCCATTTATTTTTGTCAGCCTGACATACTCTTTATTTATGTCCTACTCTGTTGCATTTTCTGCAAATTTCACCTTTAAACCTGCATTGGTCTGGTGTACATGAGTCCCTGCCACAATGGTAACATAATTTGTTCAGCCAGGCAGGTTTCTGTTTGCAATTTTGTTCATGTTCACTTTCATTCTGACTGCAATGCAATTGCATCTCTTTCTACTGTTTCCATTGATACAGCAATTTCAAAGACTCTTTTAAATGTAAGTTGTGCTTTGGCTAGGAGCTGTTTTTGAATGCTTTCTTGTAAGATTCCACAAGCTAAACAATCTCTCAGTACATCATTAAACCCATCACTGAACTAACAATGCTCAAACTCTTCAATTCAGCCAATTAAGCTGAAATTGACTCACCTGCCTTTCGATTCCATTTATAAAACCTAAAGTGCTTTGCAATCAACAATGGTTTCAGTTCTAAATGTTCCTGTATTACTTTCAGAATATCAGCAAAGCTCATCTTGATTTGTTTGTTTGGAGCATTTAAACTTCTAAGTAAACTGTATGCTGTTCCACAAATAGCACTCAGCAAAACTGGCACTTGTTTCTCATTGGCAGTTCCATTTGCTTTAAAATGGTGTTCAATTCACTCAGTATACATCAGCCAGTTATTCATTGTGTAATTGAACACATCTATCTTTCCAGCCATTTCTACTCTTTTAAAAAATTATGATTATTATCATCCAGTACTCGCTATTTATGAGCCCATAAATTTGTAAGTTTTCTGCCTTTTTTCTCTCTTGCTGCGACCTTGCAGCACCTAGTCGATAGCTTTCTGCCAAAGTGCAGGTGCAGATGCTACTCCAAAACTAAGTCTATAATAATGATAAAGCCTTCTGTTTTGATGCACTTTTCAAAGTTCAAATGTCTTGCTGCACTGCAACAAGTAGGTAGTTACCTTCGTTTCGCTTAAAACTTACTCGTCAACACTGTTATTTTTTTAACTCCAAGCAAAAACTAATTGGAAAAAAAAACACGGGGAGAATTGGAATAACATGTCTACACTTAGCTTCATTCTTAATTTTAGCAAGGCGCGCACTTAGGACATAATGGCATAATAACATATGCTAGTCACATACTTTTACAGATAAGCTATAATGAACTGTGTAAACAGAAAATATTTAACTAAATATATTTACAATATTACTCAAATAATAAATGCACAACAGTGACAAATCAGCATATAGGAAGGAGATTTAAAATTTGGTTGAGTGGTTCCACGACAGCAACTTCTCATTCAATGTCAGCAGGACCAAGGAGATGGTTATTGACTACACAAGGAGAAAACCACAGGTCCATAAGCCAGTCCTCATCAGAGGATCAGAGGTGAAGAGCATCACCAATTTTAAATTCCGTGGTGTTATCATTTCAGAGGATCTATCCTGGGTCCAGCATGTGGGCAAGTGTCATTACAAAAAAAAACACAGCAATACTTCTACTTTCTTAGAACTTTGCAAAGATTCAGCATGCCGTCTTAGATATTGACCAACTTCGATAAGCGTGCAGTGGAGAATATATTGATTGGTTGCATCACAGCCCGGTATGGGAACACAAATGCCCTTGAATGGAAATCCTTCAAAAGATAGTTGATACAGCCCAATCCATCGTGGGTCAAGCATTTTCCACCACTGAGCACATCTACATGAAGTGCTGTGGCAGCATCCATCATCAAGGACACCCACTAAACAGGCCATGCTCTATTCTGCCTCCTGCCACCAGGAGGCGATAGGAACGACACCACCAAGTTCAGGAACTGTTATCCCTCAACAATCAGGCTCTTGAACTAGAGGGGCTACCTTCACTCAATTTATCTCACCCCAATACTGATCTGTTCCCACTACCTATGGACTCATTTTCAAGGACTCTTCAACACATATTCTCGATATTTATTACTTATTTACTTATTTTTATTATTATTTTTCTTTTTGTAATGTACTTGCACAGTTTGTTGAAGTTTGCACACTGGTTGTTTGTCTGTCTTATGTGCGGTCATTCATTAATTCTAGTGTGCTTCTTTGTATTTACTGTGAATGCCTGCAAGCAAATAAATCTCAGGATTGGATACGATACAATGCACTTTGATAATAAATTTACCTCATTCTTTGAACATTCAGTGACAAGTCTTGCAAATAAAATTACAAATTAACCAGCCAAGTTGGTGCAGAAAAGCAGCATCCATCATCAAGGATCCTCACCACCCAGGCCATGCTCTTTTCTCACTGTTGCCTTCAAGTAGAAGGTACAAGTGCTTCAGGACTCACACCACCAGGTTCAAGAACAGCTACTACCCCTCAACCATCAGGCTCTAGAACAAAAGAGATTATCTAAACTCATTCTATTTCACAACCAATGATCTCACTTCAAGGATTCTTTATCTTGTTCAAGTCAAGTCGTCACTTTTATTGTCATTTCGACCATAACTGCTGGTACAGTACACAGTAAAAATGAGACAACATTTTTCAGGATCATGGTACTACATGAACAATACAAAAACTACACTGAACTACATAAAAAAACACAAAACTACACTAGACTACAGTCCTACCCAGGACTGCATAAAGTGCACAAAACAGTGCAGGTATTACAATAAATAATAAACAAGACAATAGGCACAGTAGCAGGCAGTAGGTTGGTGTCAGTCCAGACTTTGGGTATTGAAGAGTCTGATGACTTGGGGGGAAGAAACTATTACATAGTCTGGTGTTGAGAGCTCTCATGCTCTCTATTTCATGCTCTCATTATTTAGTGCGATTTATTTATATTTGCATTTGTGCACTTTGTTGTTCATTGATCCTGTCTACAATTGCTGTTCTATAGATTTGCGGAACGTGCCCACAGGACAATCTCAGGGTTGTATGTGGAGACATGCGCGTACTCTGATAATAAATTTCACTTTGAACATTGAACGTTGAAGTTCTTCTGTGGTATTAAATCTTACATTTTTTTCCATTTCTCATGCTTCAGTTTATAGCCACATGGCATTCAGCAGCAGGTCACAAGTGAGACTGGGACATACTCAACCCAACCTAAGCATTGTTGTGTCATTCCCCCTCCTACCTCTACCTTTTGTTGATACACTCAGTACAGTTAACCATCAGTACATACAACCAGGTAGCCATCAGCTATAATCTAGATGATTTTACTAACGAATATACTGAGGTTTATAAATTTTAATTAGAAAATGATTTATATTGAACATGTATTCCAATGGGATGCATTTCCACACTTTACCAGTGAAAATGATAGGAAGGTTATCGTTTATGCAGCAGAATGGGTCAGAAAGCTGAAAACATAGGTTAAGATTGAACTGAGACTCAGGGGAGTAATATCTTCTCTCTAAGCCAGTAGGCATGAATCAACAGAACAAAATTGCTCATAATTCAGCATTAACTGGTTCTAAATTGTCAGTCCCACTCAGAGAAATCATTACATATTTGACGTGAAAAATGAAAATGTCACAGTGGCATTGCACAGACCTGTCTCTTGAGATTCAGTATAAAGCACACTGTGCAGAGAAAGCTTTGACCTGTACCTAACCTATGTTTTTTCTCTTGTACTGAGACTGATACTGAGATTGAGTGCAAAAGGTGTGGTAATTAAAAATTTAAGAGATGCACCTCTTCACAAAGGTTATAATGTTTGTGGACGTGCTTCGTATTCAAACCATGTTTTGGCAAAATGCAACTCAGGCGTGCGTTTTCATAGCAAGATGGAAATAAAATTTTCTTTCAGGGCATCATTGATTTACTATGACACATATCGAGGCCATGTGATCCATCAGGGTCTCTGCAGCTTATCCAGTCAGTCTTACTTTGCCTGATTTCCCCCCATCAGCTCCTCAAACTATTTCAACCTGCATGCCTATCCAGTTCCTTCTTGAAAGTCCTGATCAATTCCAGTTCAACACTGTTATAAGTAGTGAGTCCTAAATTATGATAATTTTCTGTAGAAAATAGAACTTTTCCTTATACTTCTCTTCTAACTTCTGTTCTAAATTTTAAATCTATGCCTGATTGAGAACAGCTTCCTTCCATTTGCTCCATTTAATCTTATTATTTGGTTTTGAACATCTTTATTAGATCTCATCTCCTTTCAAATGTACTTCCACTCGGGAGAACTACAGCCTCTCCAGTTGAATCTGATAGTTTAAATTACCCATCCCTAGAATTATTCAAGAAAAAAGCCTTCTGCACTCTCTCCACGTTGTGGTAATCTGTATCAGATACCATACACAAATTGATGGCTAACTAGTGTTAAGTATAAGCTCAACATAACATCTTTATTTTTGTACTCTGTAACTCTGTTTATGAATCCCAGGATCCCATGTGCTTTACTAATGAGCACTGCCGCAACATGCTGTAACACTTTTGAAGCCCATATTTTTTTAAAGACATATTCATCCAGAACAGAGACAGAAATCCCCTGGTATTCATCATTCACCCTCTAGCCTCCACATCCTAGCGCATTATCTTTCGCCAGTTCTGCCATCTGCAGCAGAAACCCAGCGCTAGCCACATCTTTCCCTCCTCACCCCTTTCCCCCTTCAACAGGGACCACTCTCCCTATGACTGCCTTATCTGCTCATCCCTCTCTACAACCCCATCCTGACCCCTGGCTCTTTATCCTGAAACTGTAGGAGGTATTACACTTGCTCATTCATCTCTTTCCTTACCACTATACAGGGAGATAGCCTTTCCAAGTGTGGCAAGTGCCATCTTTCAACCATCTCTACAGAGATCTACGCTAGAGAAGAAGGATGCTTATGTGAGAATGCTGCTTTTGGACTACAGTTCAGCATTCAATACTATAATTCCCTCCAGGCTCAACAAGAAGCTCAGAGACCTTGCCCTTCACCCTGTCTTGTGCAGCTGGATCCTAGACTTCCTGTCAGATTGCCAGCAGGTGGTAAGAGTGGGCTCCCTCAACACAGGTACCCCTCAGGGCTGTGTCCTAAGCCCCCTCCTTTACACTCCGTATATCCATGACTGTGTCACCACCCACAGCTCCAATCTTCTAATTAAATTTGCTGATGATACTACACTGATTGGCCTAATCTCAAATAATAACAGGACATCCTACAGAGAAGAAGTCATCACCCTGACACAGTAGGGTCAAGAAAACAATCTCTTCTTCAGTGTCACAAAAACAAAGGAGCTGGTTGTGGACTACAGGAGGAATGGAGACAGACTAGCCCCTAATGACATCAATGGGTCTGGGGTTGAGGGGGAGAACAGCTTTAAGTTCCTCGGCATACATATCACTGAGGATCTCACGTGATCTGTACATACCAGCTGTGTGGTGAAAAAAGCACAACAGCGCCTCATTCACCTCAGACGGTTAAGGAAGTTTGGTATGGGCCCCCAAATCCTCAGGACTTTCTACAGGAGCACAGTTGAGAGCTTCCTGACTGGCTGCATCTCTGCCTGGTATGGAAACTGTACTTCCCTCAATTCTTTCTGTAGAGAGTGGTGCGGACAGCCCCACGCACCTGTAGATGTGAACTTCCCACTATTCAGGACATTTACAAAGACAGGTGTGTAAACAGGGCCCGAAGGATCATTGGGGACCTGAGTCACCCCAACCATAAACTGTTCCAGCCGCTACCATCCGGGAAATGTTATCACAGCATAAAAGCCAGGACCAACAGGCACTGGGACAGCTTCTTCCACTAGGCCATCAGACTGATTAATTCATGCTGATACAATTGTATTTCTGTGTTATATTGACTGCCCTGTTGTACATACTATTTAATATAAATTACTATAAATTGCACATTTAGATGGAGATGTAACGTAAAGATTTTTACTCATGTATGTGAAGGATGTAAGTAATAAAGTCAATTCAATTCATTCCGTGCTCCCATTGTGTTCTTCACTAAATCAGCAAGATCAAATGCAAACTAGGCATCATCTTGCAGAGCAACACACACCAAGTGCAAGAGGAACACAGCACAACAGGCAGCATCTGTGGAAATGAATTTTTGAATAAATAAAACAAAAACTATTTTGCGGAGTACCTGTGCTCTATACGCAATGTCCATCTCAAGGTTCTGGTTGCTATCCATTTCCACTTCCCTCCTGGGAGTTGTGTTCACTTCGGTTTGCTTCATTATAGGAAAGATGTGGCTGTTTGAGAGAGCGTGGAGAAGAGATTTACCAGGATACTGCCTGGATTAGACAACCTGTTTGATGAGGAAAGGTTGACCGTGTTAAGGCTTTTCTCCTCGGAGCAAAGGAGGACCAGAAGTGACTTGATAGTGGTGTATGAGATTAGAAAAGGCCTAGAAAGAGTGGACAGCCAGCATTTTTCCCAGGGTGTCAATGGCTAATACCAAAGGATATCTGATTAAGGAAATGAAAGAAATAGAGCTTGATACATAAGGGACATTTAAGAGACTCTTAGATAGGCTCAGGGATGTAAGAAAAATGGAAGATTACGTGTTGTGTAGGAGCGAAGGGTTAGATTGACCATGGAGTAGATTTATATAGTTCAGCACAGAATGGCTTGTACTGCGCTAAACTGTTCTATGTTCTCATTCACAGTCTGACCTGACTGTCTTCAGCTTTCTCCACTGCCAGGGGTGATACCCAACATAAAGTAAAGGAACAAGGCCTCATATTCTTCCTGGGTAGTTTACAACGCAATGGTATGAGATCATGAAATTTTAAAATAATGCGTCCATTACTGAATCCTCAGGATGTAATTTCAGCTGATGTGCTCTTCTCGAGGTACACTAAGAGGCAACTCCAAGTTCACTGTCTTCTGCTGCTGTAGCTCATTCCGATTGTGCATTTAGAGATGCTCTTCTACACACCACTCTTGTAACACCTAGTTATTTGAGTAACTGTCACCTTCCTGTCAGCATGAACCAGTCTGGTAATTCTCCTCATTAACAAGGCATTTTCGCCCACAGAACTGCCGCTCACTGGGTATTTTTGTTTTGTTTTTTAAACCATTCCCTGTAAACTCTTTGGATTGTTGTACATGAAAATCCCAGGAGACACTCAAACCACCCTGTCTGGCACCAACAATCAATCCATGGTCAAAGTCACTTAAGATCACATTTTGCTCTCATTTCGATGGATGGTCTGAACAGCTGAATCTTTTGACCATACTTTTATGCATCGAGTTGCTACCAACTGATTGCATTAATAAGGTGTACAGGTTTACCTAATACAGTGGTCACAGAGTGCATAGTTATGAGACATTTACCACCCAGCAATCAGAACTAAGATTGTTTAAACTTCACATTTAATGTCTTAACTTATATTCTGCCCCATGTCCATCTCCTGTACTCAGTACATTGATTTATGAAGGTCAATATGCTACAAGCTTTCTTTATAACCCTATGTACCTGTGACACCACTTTCAATAAATAATGGAGCTGTATTTCCAGATCCCTTTGTTCCACCGAACTCCTCAGTGCCCAGCCGTTCACTGTGTATGACCTACAAAAGTGCAAAACCACACACTTGTCTGCATTAAATTCCATCCGCCATTTTTCAGCCCATTTTTCCAGCTGATGCAGAACCCACTTCAAGCCTTGATAGCCTTCCTCACTGCCCACTACACTCACAATTTTGGTGTCATCCGTAAATTTGCTGATCCAGTTAACACATTATCAGCCAGATCATTGATATAGATGACAAACAGCAAAGGACCCAGCACTGATCCCTGCAGCACACCACTAGTCACAGGCCTCCTGTCAGAGAGGAAATCCCTCTCCTACCACTGTCTGGCTTCTCTCTCCCACAAAGCCAATGTCTAATCCAATTTACTATCTTATCCTAAATGCTGAGCGACTGAACCTTCTTTTCAGCCTCCCATGTGGGACATTGTCAAACGCCTTACTAAAGGTTATGCAGACAACATTCACTGACTTGCCTTTTCCACTTTCCTGGAAACTTCCTCAAAAAACTCTATAAGATTGGTTAGGTATAACCTACCAATCCCAAAGTCATGCTGACTGTCCTTAATCAGTCAATGTCTATCCAAATATTTATATATCCAGTCCCTTAGAATGCCTTCCAAGAACTTTGCCACAGCTGATTCAGACTTAATTTCCTGTTTTGTTTATGTTTGAAGCCTTTATTAAACAGCGGAACAACATTGGCTATTTTCCAATCCTCTGGTACCTCTCCTGTGGCTAAGGATGTTTTAAATATCTCTGCTAGAGCTTCAGCAATTTCTCCACTTGCCTCCTGTAGGGTCCGAGGGAACACCTTATTAGGCCCTGGGATTTCTCCACCCTGATTTGCCTCAGGGTAGCAAACATCTCCTCCTGCGTAATCTATACAGGGTCCATAAAGTTGATACCACTTTGCCTCACTTCTATAGACTCTGTATCTGTCTCCAGAGTAAATACAGATGCAAAGAATACATTCAAGATCTCCACCACCTGATATGACTCCACACGTGGATTATCATTCTGATCTTCCAGAGGACCAATTTAGACCCTTGCAATCCTTTTGCTCTTAACATATCTGTAGAATCCCCTAGAATTCTCCTTCACCTTGTCCACTAGAGCAACTTCATGCTTTCTTTTAGTCTTGTTGTCTTGCATTTCTTAAATTCCTGTTAAGCACATCCTTTTCTCTCTTAACTCCGGCCTCAATATCTCTTGAAAACCAAGGTTTCCAACACCTGTTATCTTAACCTTTTATTCTGACAGGCACATACACATTTTGTACTCTTAAAATTTTGTTTGTGAAGGCCTCCCATTTTCGAAGTACATCTTTGCCAGAAAGCAACCTGTCCCAATCCAGACTTGCCAGAGCGTTTCTGATACCATCAAAATTGGCCTTTTTCCAATTTCAACCCATGGACCAGACCTATCCCTTTGCATAATTACTTTGAAACTACTTTGGAATTGTGGTCACTGGATGCAGAATGTTTCCCTACACAAACTTCTGTCACTTGCCCAGCCTCATTCCTTAATAGGAGTATTGCACACTCTCTCATTGAGAATTCTTAAATACTGATGAAGGAAATTTTCCTGAACACATATGATAAACTCTATCCCATCTAGTCCTTTTACAGTATGGGATTCCTGTCAATATGTGAAAAGTTAAATTTGCCTACAATAAAAACCTTGTTTCTTGCAACAGTTTGCAATCTCTTTACAAAATTTGTTCCTCTAAATCCTGTGGACTGTAGGGTGGTCTGTAATATAATGTGGTCATCCCTTTCTTATTTCTCAGTTCCACCCAAACGTTTCGCTAGTCGAGATCTCCAGCCTGTCCAGATGGAGCACTGCCAAGACATTTTCCCTGACTTGTAATGCCAGCCTTCCTCTTTTAATCCCTCCCACTCTGCCATGTCTAAGACAACGTTACCCCGGGATATTGAGCTGCCACTCCTACCCCTCCTGCCACCAAGTCTCACCAATGGCTACAAGGTGATCATTCCAGGTGTTGATCGATGCCCTGAGCTCATGTGCCTTTCCTGTGATACTTCTTGCGGTGAAATAAATGCAGCTCAGGACACCAGTTGCACCATGCTCAGTCTTTTAATTCCTGATTTTGTCTGAGGTCTTACCAACATCTGCCTCTGCAACCTTTCCACTATCTGTTCTGGCACTCTGGTTCCCATTACCCTGCAATTCTAAATTAGTTTGGTCATTTAACCAATACCTAACAACAAGACAATGTATTTCTTGGCATCCCTAGTGTTTAGCTTATTTCAACATTTAGTGGCTGTGAATGTTAGTTGGCTAAGAAAATGGAAGAAGCGGCAGGCCATTCAGCCCCTCAAGCCTTCAGTGTGGTCATGGTTGATCTGCTTCAGGTCTCCTCTCCTCAGTGCCTTTTTCCTACAAGTCTACAAGTCCATATACTTCCAAAAATTATCTACTTTCTCTTCAAATAGCTCCTTGTGATCTCACCTTAACAATCCTGCAAGGTAGAAATTAGTAGAGATTCATAAGCCCAGCAAGGTAAAAATCTACTGTAGAGTATTGTGCTTGTAAAAGGCGCATTGTTTCATTAACTGCAACTCATCAAGGCTTGATAGGGGGGAAGTAGAGACAGAGGAGAATTTGAGACAAGCGTCATGTGCATACATGTAAAACAAGAGACTATGCACCTTTATCAGGTCGCATAAGGGCAGCATGCAGATGAGGAGGTTTATTATGAGACTCTGCACACATAATACACATCTGTAATGTCTCAATAATGCAATGACTCCTCTCCCTTGACAGCTGCAGTAGATGACTGTAATGAGAATTTTAAATTCAATTTAATTTAACCTGTAACTCAATTCTATGGAACATTGATCTAGAGACGAAAAGCCAAATGAGATTGTTCTTATCTTAAAATAAGGAAGTTAAAAATGGACTGCAAACAGGCTCTGTGATGTAACGCATGGAGGACGTGGAAAGTCAGCAGGTGCTCAAGGTTTGAATGAAGGCAAATTGCCTTGCTTGTGTATTGTATTAGAATTTAGGTCAAACCTTCGAAACAAAATTAAAGCAGAGGAAACAAAAGTCTGCCCAGATAACAAACATTCCAGTAGAATTTTATAAATTTATGGCAGAACGTTTCCCATTGGGAGAGGACGTGAGGAATTCTGGTGTCAAGGTTAGTAGGCTATACAAAAATTGTAAGATCTCATAGCAACCACTGCTGTGCACATGAAATTTTACATTAGATTATAGCAGGTTTAGCACTCCATGGGGAGAACAATTTCACCTCTCTAGAAACAGTCTTTCACTGAAAATTCACTCCTGGTTTCACAAATACTACAAATATTAAAACTTGATTGTTTAAATATTTGTCTGCCTATCAATGTGTCTACTGGGCAATATGGGTCAGTGATTATATCCAGTATTTTGCCATTTCTGATAAAGCCCATCCCATTTCTTTGGTGGGGACTCAGCATCTTTGCTTCATTCTGTAAAGTATTTGCTGCAGTTATTGATAACTGACTCTCTGTGGTCCTTAACAAGGGGAGGGGAGGGGAGGAAATCTTAACAAGATTTTTACAGATCTGTGAATGTGTTTAAAGTAAACCATATGACAAAGGAGCAGAATTAGACCTTTTGGCCCATCATGTTTGCTCTGCTTTTCCATCTTGGCTGATTTATTATCCCTCTCAATGCCATTCTCCCACCTTCTCTCTGAAACCTTTGATGCCTTGACTAATCAAGAGTCTATCAACCTCCGCTTTAAATATACTCAGTGACTTGGCATCCATAGCCGTCCGTGACAATGAATTCCACAGATTCATTACCCTCTGGTTAAAGAAATCCCTCCTCATCTCCATTCTAAATGGATGTTCCTCTATTCTGAGGCTGTGCCCTTGGACCTAGACTCACCCGCTATAGGAAACATTCTCTCCACATCCACTGTGTGTAGGCCTTTCAATATTCAATGAGCATTTCAATGAGATCCCCCTCACATTCTTCTAAACTCCAGTAAGCACAGGCCCAGAACCATCAAATACCCCTCATATATTAACCCTTTCATTCCTGGAATCATTCTCGTGAATCTCCTCAAGACCATCCCCAATGCCAGCACATCTTTTCTTAGATAAAGGGCCAAAAACTGCTGACAATACTCCAAGTGTGGTCTGACTAATGCCTTATAAAGCCTCAGCATCACATCTTTGCTCTTTTATTCTCATCCTCTTGAAATGTATGCAAAAATTGCATTTGCCTTCCTTACCACTGCAAAGTAACCTTCAGGGCATCCTGCACAAAGACTCCGAAGTCCCTTAGTACCTCTTATTTCTGAAAATTTAAGTAATATCTGCCCTATTGTATAAAATAGCATAAAACAAAAATAAGATTTTGCAGGAAATCAATAATACTACCATGAAAATGATAATCACTGATACTTCAGGGCTAGTGGGAGTGGATGACATCAATTGGGCTAAGTGAAGGGGACAGGACTTGTGGTTAAATCAGCAGCCAACAATTAACTACTCTTTATTTTAGGACAGTACTTAGCGAAAGAGGAGACGCTAAAGCTGGTGCTTTCACTGCCAAGGCAACTGTTTTCAGCTGTCTGGATTCATGACTAAATCCCAGAATTCTAGTGTCAAGAGGATAAGACTTAATAAAAAGAGCCATTACAAAAAATAAACGCCACAGGCAGAATAACTGAAGAAGGAAAAGCTTATTTTTAAACATTTTATTTCATATATCATTCACAAGGAGAAAATTCATGTGACAAATAGCACAGCTTATCAGTCTAATGAGCGATGAATGGATCTGAATCGGAGATTCTGCAGTCGTATAATTCACGTAGGAAATCATAACTCAGCTTCCCCATAGTAGCACTGTGGAATGCCAACGACTGAAATGTTGAACAATTTATTGAAATGTACCCTACATCAATGCTCACTTCTGGATTTGAACTACCAGGCTGACAGAGTCTTGTTTTGATTGCCACTGTTCAGAATTCTATCAATTTCTCCTGGCATTCCAGAAACCCCACCTCAGAAAACATCAGTGAAGAAAATTATAGCTGGCCCAGTATAATAATACCTTCTGTAAGACATCACCGAGTGTTGTGGCAGGGGCAGAAAATGACTCGACGTGCACAATGAATTCGTTGAAGCAACACCGAGGTTCAATATCAATACAATTTCTGAACCAAATGGAACTGTTGTTTAAAAGTATTTTAATCATAAAATAATTTTTATTTTGGTGACACTGAGTTTAGTAGAAAGACTAATAATCACTTGTATATTTTAATTCCCTGTGATTTAACTACCATTCCTATTTCTCTCATCTCTTAAGAACATGAATACCAGATGTCATTTGCTTTAATGGACAGCCATCTATAAATAGCTATCCAATAGGGCATTGCTACTTTGTGTTTATGCAATTTATAGAAATGTAACATCTGTGCAGTCAGCACTTTAACCTTCAATTGAGTTCTAGATCTGTTGAATCAAGAATAACTTACATGTACAAAACTAAGTAAACCAATACCTGTAATACACAAAAAATGCTGGAGGAACTCAGCAGGCCAGGCAGCATCTATGGGAAAGAGTAAACAGTCGACATTTTGGGCCATAACCCTTCACCCTCTTGATTGTGAATCAATTCCTGTTCAATTATCCTGCATATACTTCAACAGTCTGTCCAATCACTGTTTAAGCAACATAAGACCATCAGATATAGGAGCAGAATTAGGCCATTTGTCCCATCATCTGCTCCACCATTTCATCATGGCTGATCCATTTCCCTCTCAGCCCCAGTCCCCTGCCTTCTCCCCATATCCCTTCATCCCTTGACTAATCAAGAATCTGTCAGCCTTCACTTAAATACACCCAATGACTTGGCCTCCACAGCCACCTGTGTCAATGAATTCCACAGATTCACCATTCCCTCGCTAAAGAAATTCCTCCTCATCTTTGTTCTAAAAGGACTCCTTTCTATTCCTGAGGCTGTGTCCCCTGGTCCTAGACTACCCCACCATCCTTTCCACGTCCACTCTATTGAGGTCTTTTAACATTCAGTAGGTTTCATCAAGGTCACCTCTCATTCTTCTGAATTTAAGCGACTATAGGCTCAAGCCATCAAATACTCTTCATATGACAAGCCATTCAATCCTGAAATCATTTTTGTGAACCTCCTTTGAACCCTCTGCAGTTTCAGCACATCCTTTCTAAGATAAGGGGCCCAAAACTGCTCACAATACTTCAAGTGAGGCCTCACCAGTGTTTTATAAATCTCAACATTACATGCTTGCTTTTATATTCTAGTCCTCTCAAAATGAATGCTAACATTGTATTTCCCTTCCTCACCACCGATTCAACCTGCAAATTAACCTTTAAGGAATCCTGCACAAGGACTCCCAAGTCTCTTCGCACCTCAGATTTTTGAATTCTCTCCATTTAGAAAATAATTTGCAATTTTATTTTTTTCTACCAAAGTGTATGACCATACACTTTCCAACTCTGTATTCCATCTGACATTTCTTTGTCCATTCTTCTAACCTGTCTAAGTCAAGACTGTAGCTTTGCTGCATCTTCAAAACTATCTGCTCCTCCACCTATCTTCGAATCATCCACAAACTTGGCCACAAAACTGTCAATACCAACATCCAAGTCATTAACATACAACGTAAAAAGCAGTCCCAACACAGACCTCTGTGGAATAGCACTAGTCATCGGCAGCCAACCAAAAAGGCTCCCTTTATTCCCACTCTTTGCCTCTTGCCAATCAGCCATTGTTTTATCCATGCTAGTATCTTTCCTGCAGGATGCATTCTCTCATATTCTGATCACTGCCTCCTCAGGGTTCCTTTACCTTAAGCTTTCTAATCAATTCCAGTTCATTGCACAACACCCAATCCAGAATAACTGATCACCTAGTGGACTGAACGACGAGCTTCTCTAAAAAAGCCATGTTGTAGGCTTTCAACAAATTCCCTTTCTTAGGATCCAGTGCCAGCTGTATTTTTCCAGTCTACCTGAATATTGAAATCCCCCATGACTATCGAAACATTGCACTTTAGATATGCATTTTCTAACTCTCATTGTAATTTGTAGACCACATCTTTGCCACTGTTCATAGGTCTGTATATAACTCCAATCAGGGTATTTTTACCTTTGCAGTTACTTACTTCTACCCACTACAATTCTACACCTTCTGATCCTATGTCACCTCTATCTAAAGATTTGATTTCATCTTTTAACCAAAAGAACCACCCCAGCTCTTCTGCCTACCTGCCTGTCCCTTCATTTTGGACATTAAGCTCCCAGCTATAACTTTCTTTCAGTCACGATTCAGTCATACCCACAATGTCATACATTCCCATCTGTATCTGTGCTACGAGTTCATCTACCTTTTTCTATACAATGCGTGCATTCAAATGTAACACCTTCAATCTTGTATTCATCACCCTTTTTGATTTACTCCCCCTTTTCACATTACATCTCATCTTGTTGATTGCAATTTTACCCTATCATCAGCCTGTCCTTGCTAGCAGTACACTGCCTCTGTTTGTAAACCAACTACTCCATCCTCAGCCCTATCACTTTGGTTCCCATCCCCATGACAAATTAATTTAAACACTCCCAAATAGTTCTTGAAAATCTGTCCACAAGGATATTAGCTCCCCTCATGTTCAGGTGAAACCTATCCTTTTTGTACAGGCCCTACCTTTCCCAGAAGAGATATATTGACACATTGAATAGAATTGAGTTTATTACTTACATCATTCATATACATGAGGAGTAAAAATCTTTACATTACATCTGTCTAAATGTGCAATTATAGTAAGTTATAATAAATATTATGTACAACAGGATAGTCAACATAGCATATGTAAGGGGTTTCTTCTTTTATGTTACTGCATAGGCTAATTAAAATGGCTTCTTTGTTAGGTTAACTGCTGAGAAAGTTCTCCCACTAGCGGCTTGTTTGGGTTATGTTATTGATAAGAGGGCAAGCGAACCAATTGGGATAGATGTTATTCTTTCTAGTATGTCTGTAAGTTATTGTGATGTGTGGGTTTTTGGGCAGAAGGGTCAATGGAGAGAGAGAGAATGGACAAGGTGCTGTGAGCTGGCTAACGGGGTCGGGCCCTGAGCAGGAGTCTGAGGTCCAGGGTCTTCGGCAAGGAGAGGAGATGGAGACAGACTCGTGTGGTGCGTCTGGTTGACCACCGTGGTTGGTTCCAGGCAACAAGTCGAGGTGGTCAGAGAGGATCAAATGGTGAAGAGAGGATCGTTACTAGAGCTTCAACTGTTTGTGCACGAAGAGATTGAATTTTGATAAGTGTGGCGCCTTTTATATTTTATTTCTATTAATTATATAGTCCCAGTAATATCTATAAACTGTAATTCATTTAATTGTATCTGGTGTACTGTCTGTTATTTGGGCGGGGTGGGGTACATCACACAGCATCCACACTAACCTAATTATCCAGTTTGGTGGGGCCAGGGCTGTTTCCCCTAGATGACAGTGAGTTGAGCGACCCTAAGGTTTGCCGGGGGGGGCTACACATAGAAATACAGTTGTGTCAGCATGAATTAAGAAGTCTGATGGCCTGGTGGAAGATGCTGTCCTGGAGCTTGTTGGTCCTGGCTTTTATGCTGCGGTACCATTTTCCGGATGGTAGCAGCTGGAACAGTTGGTGGTTGGAGTGACTCGGGTCTCCAATGATCCTTCGGGCCCTTTTTACACACCTGCATTTGTAAATGTCCTGAATAGTCAAAAGTTCACATCTACAGATGCGCTGGGCTGTCCGCACTGCTCTCTGCAGTCCTATGATTGAGGGAAGTACAGTTCCCATACCAGACAGTGATGCAGCCAGCCAGGATGCTCTCAATTGTGTCCCTATAGAAAGTTCTTAGAATTTGGGGGCCCAAACCAAGCTTTTTCAACCCTCTGAGGTGAAGGAGGCACTGTTGTGTCTTTTTCACCACACAGACAGTATGTACAGACAATGTGAGATCGTCGGTGGTGTTTATGCCAATGAACTTAAAGCTGTTCACTCTCTGAACCCCAGATCCATTGATCCCCAGTGATCCAGAAATCTGAATCCATGCACCATGCACCAGTTCTTCAGCCAGGCATTGCTCTGCCAAATCATCCTATTCTTGCCCTCACTGGTGCATGGCACAGGCAGCAATCCAGAGATTACTGCCCTGGAGGTCCTGATTTGCAGCTTTCTACCTGGCTTCCTAAAATCTCTCTTCAGGAACTCCTCACCTTTCAAACCTATGTCATTGGTGCCAATATATACTAAGACTTCTGGCTGCTCACCCTCCCCTTTTAGAATGTCATGGACCCAATCCGAGACATCACTAACCCTGGTACCTGGGAGGCAACATACCATATGGGTGTCTCTATCATGTCCACAAAATCTCATCTCTATTCCTCTAACTATGGAATCTCCTATCACTACTGCTGTCCTTTTTAATCTCTCTTCTCTTCTCTTCTGAGCCACAGCATCAGACTCAGTGCTAGAGACCCGGTCACTACAGCTCCCCCCTCGTAGGTCATCCCCCTCAACAGTATCCAAAATGGTATACTTATTATTGAGGGGGAATGGTCACAGGGGTACTCTGTACTCGCTGCCCATTCTCCTTCCTTCTCCTGACAGTCACCCAGTTATCTGCCAGAATGCAGAAATATATATGTTTGGAATGACACAGAAGGGCTAACTGTATCCAGATAAAAATATTGAAACGTTGTGTCACTTTAGGGTGCACAGTTTTATTTCATCAGGAACATTTCTGATTTCTTCTGATATAAATTAATGCAAAAAATCTCCACTGCTGCTTCACTGGGAAGGAAAATCTATTGAAATATTTGTTTAGAATTTTGCCCAAAATATCTCTCTCTTAAAATAATATATTACTGTGCAGATGTATCAAGCACATGTAAAAGAATTCTGTAAAATGAAGATACTCCCAAAAAAATGAAATGAAAAATTTCTAAATATCGGAAAACTCACTAGAAGTGGCAGTAAATGGTAAAAAACTAAATCAAACCAATATTTGGTGCGACCACCTTTTTTGCCTTTAAAACCACATCAGTTCTCTTAGGTACACTATCATGCAGTTTTATAAAAAAAAATCAGGTGGTAAGTTGGTCCAAGTATCTTGGAAAACTTGCCACAATTTTTCTGCAGACATTGACTGTCTCACTTGTGTCTGTGCCTCCAGGTAATCCCAGACAGCCTTGATGACGTTAAGATCAGGGCTCTGTGGTGGCCATGCCATCTGTAAAAAAAATCTAGGGTGCCCAAGACCTTTGTGCAGTACTGTATATTAAAGAAAACATGGTTGTGATAATGTTTGATCATTAATAGAAATATTCCAATAAAATCATGCCCAGATTCACCGTAGTCCTGTTATAATACTGAAATAGAAAGCCTTGCTGAATCTACTAAACCAAAGATCGAGGTAAAAAGGCATTTGGTTTTCTTTTTCCCCTCTCTCCAACCTGTGTATAATTGTTTCACAGCTTATGCTACTGTGATTATTCCACAGTTTTCAAATGGGATATGCTGCATTAGGATATGGCAGTGATCTACAGGATATTATAATCAATTTACAAGCAACTAGCTGAGTTTATTCTTTGTTATAATAGGTGGTGAATACAGAATGATAGGTTCTGAAAAAGAAAACAGCAAATAGTTTTGAAACCTCATTCAGTTTATTTCAAGATTTAGCTGACAAGAAATATTGTTGTTCTGGATTTATAGAAATGGCTTCATCTCCATAAACAACAAGCCATATTGTATTGACTATTTCTGGGATTACTCATGGAACTGCAAGTGTTTAGTCACTTAAAGTGCAGCAAATGGGTACACTTTCACACACAAGTTCAAGATTTACAGAGAGTTTTCTCTGCGACTGGGCACCATAATTGGCAAAGATGAATGATTTTTCTGAACAGATCACCTCTTGAATTTTCCACCATGTCTAGCCTTCCATGGAATCTGACTGATTTCAGTGGGGGCTACAGAGCAACTGTTAGGAGGCAAAGTGGGGTACCTTTGGCTATTCTGCTTTAGTGGTTACTGTTATTGGTATATTCACAAGATGCTTATAATGGAGTTTCATTTTATTAAATATATATTTACTCTATTTTTAATTTGCTTAATGTCAAGCACATTTAAAAACCATTAAACATCACATATAGCTTTCACACAACAACTCATCATCTGCTTCCCTGTCGCTGCACGGACCGCACATCTGGACACCCAGATGCTGGCTCACCACATTTAAACAGGCATGGTGTGCGACAAGCAAAGTATGAGGGGGTTGTGGACACAGTACCGTAGCAGTTAGTGTAATACTATTACAGCACCAATGATCCATTCCTGCTGCTGCCTGCAAGGAATTTGTACGTTCTCCCCATTACCACGTGGGTTTCCTCTGGGTGTTCCCACATTCCAACGCTGTACAGGTTCATTGGGCAGCATGGACTCCTCAAGCTGGAAGGGGCAGTTACCATCTCCAACTAAAATGCAATGACTCTGAATTAACAAGTTCTGACCAAATTAAACTATGCATACATTCCTGAGGTCCCACATCACCAGTTTCCCTACAACCATCACGCTCCTAATCCAGCATAGATAACTGCACTCACCTCATCTCTTGAACTGATTCCATATCCTACAAACTCTCTCTCAATTGATTCCATATCCTACAGACTCACACTCTACAACTCATGTTCTCAGTATCTTTTTACTATCTGCATGATTTTTAATCTTTGGAATATTGTCAGTCTTTCTATGTATAGTTTTCACGATTCTATTGCATTTTACTTTCCTATGAATGCTTGCAAGAAATTGAAACTCATGGTAGTACGTAGTAACATATACGTACTGTACTCTGATAATAAACCGACTTTGATTTTGACTTTGTTCTAAGGTTTGTCAGTTTCATTTCTATTGCAAGTCACGGCAGATAGGGTGAAAGTGATTGCTGGGATCAAATCAAATGTCTGATCAAAAGCTTGAAAGTTACACGGAAAGATTGTATAGGCCTAAGACCAATTATACTCAGAAATGCCAGTACTCAATTATTTAATGGTTTAAAGTTCCAGACCCAATATCTGCTACTTACTGAATGATGGATGTCATTCCTACACACTACTGTTAAACTCCATATGCGCTCCCCCTTCATGCTGTAGGACCCAACATTTTGCTGAGGAATTGTCATTCAAATCCTACACTAGTTGACTCTGTTATGTGATCAGATACCCATGTGATTTTACTGAGGATTCCAGTCCCATGTATTAGCTGGCAATGATTGTGTTTTTAACTTATTTACATTGAAGGAGGAGAAGATGGTGGCGCGATGGCCTCTCCGGTGAATGAATGATATCTGTAATCTGTCAAGTAGGGGACTGTGCACAATTCTGATTTGATGGAGACAGACGTGAGAGTACGGAGGACCATCTGGAGAAACTTCTGAAATGCCCGCTTCGCTGCCGCTGCTACCGTGTGGTAACCGGAATCTCCAGAGCAGAAGGCCCCGAAATCCTCAGCTTTGCGTGTTTCAGCGGCCGGGGCAAGGTTGAAGGCGCTCGGCAGAGGATGGCGCTCGGAAGACTATATCGGATTGGCTGGTCAGAGGCTCGAACTTTTCGGATGGACGGATTCAGTGCGGGATGTGGTTGGCTGCTTCAAAGGCATCAGCAAGTTGACAATGCCTGGAGGTTTATGGCGGGGAGTTTCTCCCTTTTGCCACCTGCTATTGGGGACTCAGGTGTCGATCGACTCGGTGACTTTGAGACTATTTTTACCGTGCCCATGGTTTGTGCTTCATCAAATTATGGTATTGTTTTGCACTGCTGTAACTATATGTTATAATTATGTGTTTCTGTCAGTGTTAATCTTTGGTTTGTCCCGTTTTCTGTGATATCACTCTGGAGAAACATTGCATCATTTCTTAATGCATGTATGCATTTCTAAATGACAATAAAAGAGGACTGAGTGTTCTCATAATCTAATTTAATCTAAATGTTCATGCTTTTATTTATCTGGTTAATTAATATGCAGTAGATTCCAGTTAATTAGGCCATTGGTTAATCAAACAACTCTTAAGGAACAAAAACTAATCGAGAAATTAGCTAGGATTCCCTTCATTTATCTGGGACACTATGTCACTTAATTGGGACAAGAGACTATTGCCGAACAATTTCTAACCAGTGTTAGATGCATGCACCTGTGTGGCTATTAGATATTACACTGTGCTTAGAGAATTCAGGCTTAGAAATCGATGGGAATAGATGGGAATGAAAATGAAACCATTTCACTACTTCAACAAGTTAGGAACTATGAAGAATTTGAAGGTTTCAGCAATCATCTTGAATGCTAAAATGAAAATAAGGATTTGGAGTACGCAGTCATCGATAATATTGTATGAAGGCAGTCCATTATCTACACTAGGTGTTTGCTCTGATTTTGTTCATTTACAGTCAATCAAGAGAACGCGGCAGCATAAAATGAATTCCTCCATCAACACAATTAGGAACTAATACTTAGTTTTAAAGTAGTATTGATGCTGTTCTAATCTGTTCTATATTTCATTTAAATAGTTAATATTTTACTCAGTTAAATGTTAGTTTGTCTTTTTTATACCTTTTTAACCATTTCAATGAAACCAGCTAATTAAGGTAGCCCCTTAATTGGGCCAAAATGAACTGGTCACAATGTGTCCCAATTAACTGGAATCCACTGTATAGTTTTTTTTCAGTAGCATAAAAATCACTTCAATTTTAATTACTTCAATGTCAGAGACATTTAAAATATAAAATACCTGACAGCTTTCAGAGCTGACAAAGCTACTCGCCAGCACTGATGGATGTGAGAACCTGTCAGAGTGATTTTGGGGCGACCCCTCTAGGATGCTCTTGCCAACTAAACCAGACCAGTGAGCTTCAAGGTGCAGAGGACCGCGAGGCTGGTTCTCCACATGTACCTAGGTAAGTATAAACGTATGGGTGTCCTGGGCAGAAATTCCATACAGCAGTAGTCTAATCCTGCATTTTCAGACCAAGATTAATCTATCCTCTGTAGGTTCCAGGGTCAGGGTTATTTTGAATAGCCCTTGTAAATGGATGCAATGAGCATAATGCACTATTACAATCTGACAGTAAATATTATGTGAAGCACATCAACATCATTTTGCCTGTTCATTACAATGACTAGTCCTTGCAGCCAGCACTAACTGCATGGTTCATTGACTGCACATATTACTTGCTAGCTCTACTTACAAGCTTGCCTGCATTGCTTGAAGCTAGCATGTGCTGGTTGCAGTAGCAGTTTTAAACAGAAGATATATTGAGACTTTGGGAGTGTGTCCCAGATATCTGAATGTGCCAACAACCAGGCATGGGATGAAATGGGCACCCTTTCAAATTGTCTTACAAGTTGTGATCATGATGGAAAGGAGGAAAATATACAATATCAATGGAAGAATGTAAAATGTGGCAGAATAAGGCCCTCAGGACATAGGTCATCATCCAATGGCCAAATAAACTTGGGTTCTTGAAATGGACTGAACTCCAGTTGTGAGATTCCTCACAAAGGGATCATCCGATTTGCTTCGAAAATACATAATATTCCTGCTTCAAAGCTTTCAGTTCACTCAGTGATTGATTCAAATCATTTAAAAACAATGGAACTCTGCCAGATTCTTTCCCTAGACACATATGGTCTCATCCACAAACTTAATTGAAATGAGCTCAGTACAGCAACCCCCATTGAGTTTCTCACTTCTCACCTCGTGTAGACCTCTTCAGTTTCATATTTTCCTGAGTTTCTGTCAAACTGGTTGTCTTATATGATCTTGGCCAACTGCAAGCCCTCTATCTCTCTCTCTGAATTGCTGAAAATGGCAGTTCATTGCCGAAATTATATTCCAATTATAAGCTGCTTTGTGGAATGTTCTTCCCTTTGGACCATCTCATCACAGCCTACCTTCTTGCATCAATTCATACCATTCTCCTCAGATTTGCCTGAACTCAAGACTTCATAGCATTGTTCAAGTCTACCAGTGCAGTTGTACGCATTCATTTCTTGATATGACTAAGTCATAAAGGCATAGAAGCACAGAATAGAAACAGACCATGTGGCCCAGCATGTCCATTCTGCCTAGTGAGTACTCTTCTTCCAGTATTAATCCCCTCTTCCGGGACCTGACCTATTATATTCTAGGTGTAAGCACTTCAAATGCTAGATGCTGCCTGTGACTCCACCTTCAGAACTCTCTCTCTCTAACAGTGTATTCAAGGTATTCACCACCCTTTGGATGAAAATGGCCCCCCTAAGATCTCTAAATCTCTCACCCCAAATCAATCTCTTCTTGCTATAGTCACCTATAGCATGGGGAGAATTTTCGGGCTATTTAACTATCTATACCTTTCATAATTTTACTTACCTCACGTCTCTTCTTCCTTCTCTGCTCCAGGGAATACAGACCTAGTCTCTCCAATCTCTCCCCATAAATGGAACACTCCATCCCCGGCAGTACCCTGGTGACTCCATGATAGGTAACAGGATCCACCTGGCTCTGCAGGTGACCAAATAGAGTAGCTCACCCGTGGATCGTAGTGTTCCTCTTGCGTGTATTCCCACACCCATTTTTGTTCTGCCTCGACAGAAAGTGCTCAATAATCATTCTGGCCTGCAATAAAGTGATACGCGGCAGTATTGATACCCATAGTTAAAATTACATTTTCAATAAACAATTGTCAGTGGAGGTACAATTGTTATGCTAGTCTCTATGTGTACAATATGTACCTCTTCATTATCTGAAACCAGTGTGAGCACTGTACCTCAGCAGGAATGTGACATACCTTTACCCTCTTGTGTCTCAGGCATTGCCAAGAATTGCCTTCTTTAAGGATTTGAGTACCCATACAATTCATCTTATGTTATGATGGATTTAGTTCCAGGTCATCTTGAACATGAATTCTAGGGCTAGGAATTTTTTATAACGTTCCCAACAAAGACTCCTACCTTTTACACCAGCATGATTTGCAGCCTTTCTACCTTTGACACTCAATGACCCAACCCAAAACAGTTCCTTTAACAAGGGTTTATTGATTTAGTTGCTTCAATAGTTTTGAAATCCATTGTGTGGTCTTATTCTGAAACTCTGCACTTTCAGTTTAGCTAAAAAAACTTTTATGCACAAACTTATACTAAAAGCTTTTTAGAATGCTAAGTATGTGGGACTATAAGTCTTTCTAAAGGGTGAAGCATTATTGTGTCTCCTGTCCTTCAAGTAATAATAGATCTGCTTTACATTCCCAGCATTTTCTGGCTGTATTACAGCTTTGTAATTACAATTCCCTTTATTGCCTGAGTTTCTTTGAAATATTTCAACTAGGGATCATCTGTCCAACTTGATACTGCAACCTTTTAGCAATGAAACTGAGTATATACATTGTACTAAAAATCATTCCCTTCTTATGTGTAGTGAAAACACAAGGATTTTCTTTATACTCAAGCTGACAATTTTATTTTAGTAAAGAGAGACCTTCTTCTTGGTAGTCAAATTTAGACTAAATTTGCAACCAAGTATGCAAATTTGCCTTTGTGTTCAACACATTTGAACAAAAGTGGCAAGCTTATACAAAAATTCCCACAGCACGGAAAATGGCCTTGAGTCTTCCCCTGCTAAATTAGGAAAAAAACAGCTCATGAAAGTTAAATTAGACACTTTGTCCAGCCTGATTTGTTGTTGACTAGTCTGCGTAGTTTAGCCATGAATACAAGGAGGTTAATGATGCTTTACTTTCGTCTAAAGTTTAATAGAAATTCTGAGAATCGCCAGATTTGAAGTTAAGTCTAAGTAAATTACAAAAAGTAGGATACAGTATTACAAAATTAACAAAGGGGAAAAACAAAATATTTATACACAATTATTCTTTTATTGCATATATTATATATATAAATTAATGCACTCCCATTGTCTGTGGTACAATTCATGTACCAAGATATATTTCTGAATTAAAGAGCTAAAGCAAACCAAATTGGAGTGTTTATGAAAAAAATCTACAATATTATATGTATTTTTCTTTGAAAAAAAGATTATAAACTTTAGAATCTGAGGGAATGCAATTCCACTTTATATTTGAGGAATGGGAAAAGGCATGAGCTCATTATCAGAAAATATTATTAAGCCTTTATATCCCACAACCTTTCCTCTTATATGTAGATTTTCCAATGCATTTAACTATACAGAATTTGCCACCGTAACAGTAATCAGATACCAATAATGCAAATTCAGAAGACTACACAAGATTAGGCAGTAAACTTGAGTTTAAACAATGTGTCTCTTGAATCATTTTAACCTTCATTTTCCAATGCTTTATTTTTGGCAGCTCTTAGCACTCTCCCAGGATGCCAACATTTATACATGGTCAGCATACAAAAGAGACAGTCTTCTAAAATCTTGGTCCTGTAGAGGAGCCTTAACTGCCAGGCGCATTGATGAAAAAATAAGGGTGCATGATTCCTGACTTTCTATTAATCAATACAATTAAAGGGGAGTGTTCGAAGGATTTCCCATCAGAAGCTCTTTGCGTACATTTCCAACACAAGTGCACATTTGGGAAAAGTAGCATATCATCCAGTCAAGACTTCACAAACGACCATAGTCTTGTACTGATCAGTACTCCTATTTAAACATTATACCAATTATTGTTGGATGGCAGTTAGAAACACAGATATTTTTCCCTGCTGAGTTCATCGAGGTCAGTCGTTTGGTTTCTGGTTTTACCTAGAGGGAAACTGTTAATTCAGCACAGGCCATGAGTCAAATTCTCAGCAGGTCAAATTCAGTCACAGGTTCTCAGCAGGTCAAATTGCTATAAAGGCTTTTATTAGAACACACTAATGAAGAGCTATTGTAGGGTCCTTCAGCCATCAGAACCAACTACTACCGGAAACTTCAGTGTACCACTCATTGAATTGTTTTATAGTTTATGACAATCAAAGTGAGGATAAGTGCATGAATTGCAGCATTTACAGCACCAGTTCCATATGTCTGCTGATTATAACTTGGTCTAACCAAACACCATTTCTCTTCACTCTCCACGGAAATTCACAGGATCGAAGTAAGCAGCAGAGAGTTGTAAAATGAGTCAGCTAGACTCCGTAGTATGCAGAACATCTTCAAGGAGCAGTGCCTCAAAAAGGCAGCAATCATTATTAAGGATCCCCACCACCCAAGACAAACCCCCTTCTCATTGTTACCATCAGGAAGGGAGTATAGAAGCCTGAAGGCACACACTCAATGATTCAGGAACTGCTTCTACCTCTCTGCCCACCGATTTCTGAATGGACATTGAGCCCATGAACACACCTCACTAATTTTTTATCTCCTTTTATTTTGCACTATTTATTTACTTTAACTATTTAATATATACACATATACAGTACACATATATAGACTTGCTGTAATTCAAGTTTTTTCTCATTATTATCATGCATTGCATTGTGCTGCTGTTGCAAAGTTAACACATTTCATGAACATATGCCGATGATATTAAACCCGATTCTGATAGTAAGTGATTAGGCTGAAACATTGTCATATAAATTTAGGGAACAAGAGGGGTCTATGCAGTCTACAGTGTTGGTTCCATTCCATTTCTCCCACAAAAAATAGATTTATTTTGTCTGAATTATTAAGGACTTCATTGCTATAGTAAATTGTTGACAGTGGAGTGAATAACACGATTATATTAAAGCTGGAGATTGTGTTGTTAGAAACATTGCTCTCACTTTTGGAATAAACAAACACATTGAATTAATGCAGATACTCCATCATCTCCTCTCAGCTTATTAACCATCTGTACAGAACCAGTTTATTTAAATAAGCACTCCAAGCGTGCATTATGATTCTTCTGTTCAGTAGGTCTTGTTACAATGCAATGACATACAGTGCATGCATCTCAAATAGAATTAGCTGTCCTACTGTCATCTATTTGTGTTTTTATGATGTAGATATCTTTTACATTTTGCCTTGGGAAAATGGTTAGTAGATCCCAACAATCCAATTGCACATACTTAGTGAAATCAGGAGTGGAGAAAGAAGACATATCTCTCACTCATCCAGGATTTTGACATTTGGCCAGTCATACATCCAAGATGTGTCAAGGTCAAAATAGCTAACAGCTTGAGGCTCCATCCATCAACTTGACTCAGACCAATGCACCTATACTGCAGACAGTTGTCAGATTTTCTTCATAGTGACTTGTTGGATAAATCACATTAAAGGCTTCATTTACCAACACATCAATATGGCAAATCTTTGTCAAAGTGCCTATACAAAAACTCAGTCCCCAACATGACAGATGTTTTCACATAGGTTGCACGTACGAACGACACTTTCGTTGACATAGCTTTTTCAGTTCAAGGATTAGAATGCAGTCAAGAGCTTTATGTCCCCTGTAGAAATTACACCAGCTGCAGGTTGCATAGATGTCAAATGACAGAATCATCTCATTTCTCCCTGTAATGCATATTCTCACTATGGACAGCATTAATCCTACACAAGTGACTCTTGGCATTCAAATCCATAAAAATATGATTCTATTTTCATCCAGACTATTGCATAAAGTGGAAAATAATTTGGAAAAGACAGAAGAGCTAGCATTAAAAACTATTTGTATTTTTATTAATTAATTTACATTTGGAGAATGATGATCCCCTGGATTGTTAGCACCCCTGTAAACCTTTAGGCAGTTATGCATCACTGTCATGATTCAGGACTGTAATATATTTACCCCAACAAACTTTTTGATATGAGGTTCAGTATTTCAATGGACTAGATATCAAATAAAACATATTTTATGATATATCATGCAAGTCAGTTACACTGCACGTTTGACAGCTTTCATGCATAGTCAGCATGGGGTTGTCAGACTGAAACCACAGCTGAATTTGACTAACTTCTCTGCTGGTTCATCCTCTGATACATAGCTACGAGGGATACGGAAATCAAGTGTTGGTTTCTGCTGTCAAAAAGCAACAAGATGTAAGCTGAAATAGACAACCCAGCAGGAAAACCAGACTTAGAAAACAAATGGACTTCCTTTCAGTTTAGTCATTGTCATAGTTTCCTGGACAGAAGAGAGCATTTGAGTTGTTAAGGAGGTAAGCTGGATGTAGTTTCTCAGCTACAATCTTACTCCAGTCTATTTTCATTCATCATTTATTTCTAATTATGTTAAAGATGTATCTCATGCTTCTTTTTTACATCTTGCAAAATAGAAGATTGTATTGACTTAAACTAGCTTTGTTAAACTGATGCATTTCTTAGACTAACTTTGCTAAATTGTTGCATGTACAAATTTATTTAACAAGGTTTGTAAAACGTACCCCAGTTCTCTGCCTCATGGCTCATGCCATAAAGTGCTAATCATGGGAGAGCTGGGATGAACTCTCAGGCCAGAGATCTACTTACAAGAGTGATGACAATAAGATACTGGGCAGCAAAGTACCATAGTGGTTCACACAACGCCTTACAGTACAAGCGACCAGGGTTACCTCTAGGTTTCCCTCCACATTCCAAAGAGGTACTGGTTGGTAGGTTAATTGGTCATTGTAAATTGTCCCATGATTTGGCTAGGGTTATACTGGCGGCCCAGCGAATTGTCAGGATGGAGCTCCCAGGACTGGACACCATCTATTCCAGCAGACTCAGGAGGAAAGCAATCAGCATAACCAGAGACACCACACACCCCGGCCACTCCCTGTTTGACCCGCTGCTGTCCAGCAAGAGGTTCAGGACACTGAAAGCCAGAACAAATAGACTGAGGAACAGCTTCTATCCCAGAGCTGTGGCCTCCATCACACCACTCCCACAGAACAATGACTGAAACTGTGAGCACACACATGCACACACAAGGACTCAAATACTTGCACGAACGGCACTTTGTGCATTACTGTGATATTCTGGTGCTGCCGCAACTTATTTTCTGCTACTTATCTATTTACTTGTCTTGTTTTTATCTACCACTTTATTTAATTGCCTGAGAGGAAGCCAAACAGGGTTTCATTGTACCTATGTATAATCACAACAAAGATCATTCAGTTCAATTCAGTACTGGGTGGGTGAAAGCTGGATGGTACAGCTCGACGGGCCAGAAGAGCCTATTTCATGCTGTATGTCAATAAAATAAAATGAAATAAAACTGAAGAAGGTATACAATGCAAACATGTTAGTATGATCTGATATTCTGATTCTTCTAATTAAAGTGATAGAAGAAACCAAATAGCTGAAGTTATTTTATTATAAATTATTTAAATTGAGTGCACAATGATCACAAGTGAACATAACTAATACCTCACCTTTAGAATTTCTCAAATGTGATATATGGCCCCAAGACCCAGGGGTGGTTTTTAAAATTTTGTTGTTGCACACTACACAATAAATTAATAATAATGTAAGCCCTACTTAATATTACATTAAGTCATCAGGTCATAGTGGAATGCAGCACAGTTACAGGCTCTTTGGCACAACTAACCAATAACAATCATGGTGCCCACCCAGGTAGTTGCAGTTTCCTGCCTTTGGCCAATATCCCTCCAAGCTCCTCCCCTTCATGAATTTATCCAAGCCCCTTCTTAAATGATACTGTTGTATCAGTATCAACCTCTTCATCAATATCATAAGCAGTAAATTCCAGGTGGATATGTCCAGCAGTCATTGTTTATGGATGAAAATGATACAGCCATGTGAAGTTACAGTATTGCTTAATGATTATTCAAGTGCAGAATGTTCACAAGCTAGACCCCCAACCCATATCTGTCCTAGACATTTATTTCAGAATGGCTGGTGGAACACTTCCTAGCTTTGGGCTTTTGCATTCTATTATCAATTAATTCACCATGATAATATTTACCATTATGTGAAGTTTAGAACTGAACCTACCCAAGTTAGCAATTGATAGGATTTAGGAAGATATTTGAGAATAAGCAACCAAATATAAAGGACTTTTTTCAAATGGAACATAATTCAAAGGGGATATAGCTTTAATTAAGCTTGAAACCAGGAGAGCATTTCCTAAATATTTTATTGAGAGAGAGAAATTCGGATACTAAACCCGGTTTTATGATTTAAACCCCACATGCTTGAATTCAGGCCAATTATCTATTTAACTGCAATAGAAATTAGAACAAGAAAAGCATTAAAATTCAGCAGGGTAGAATTGATTGGATTAATTTTCCTAGAAACAAAGACTATCCAGCTAAGAGCTCATGCTGCTTTATTGTAAACTGATCCAGTGAAATCTTACTCTCCTGATATTTCTCCACAAAAGTAAATTTATTTTGTTCAAATATCTGTCAGTACCTTTTCAGAAGCTCATTTTCACCATCTCTAGATTTAACAAATTCTATTTTATAATTACTTTCTACGTGAAAAGAAAAGTTTCCTCATGCCTCCATCTATGCCTCGTCCGTCATTTTAAATTTGTATTCCTTGGTATTTGAACAGTTGCTAACGGGAAGAGAAGTTTTCTCTATTTTTGCTATCAAAATGGACAAACTATATTTTGGACTTCCATCAAATATTTGCTCAAACATTTTTGATCCCATATGCTTTGCTAAGCCAGTATACTCTGCCACTGTCAAAGATTTATTCACATAAACTATTCATTTATAACTTACACACTTTAAAATGATATCACTTTGTCTACCCTGTCTCTTGTGATTCTTTCTGCTATTTTTATCGTTTTGTACAGTAAAATAGATCTTCCATCAAGCTTCAGGCATCCCAATCCTGTCGATGAATAATGGACCGTTTCTCCAAGTAATTACCAGCAATATAGATCTTCATAAAACTGCAATAATTATACCATATTGCTGTTTCTCTATTATTAAAAAAAAGGCTTGCTGTAAGAACAGGAAATGAACGGTCAACCTGAGTTAGTTTAAAGCAAGTCAAAGTGAATAAAAATGACCTCAAGACTTCAAGATGGCAGTAAGTATTAAATGGGATTTAGTTATTTAATCTTACTACAAGCATCCCTGTCTTATGGAAGGCTTCCATCCTTGAGAACTGTTCATAAGCCAATACGGAACAAAATCAGTGTTTGGGAGCGGATCACAGAAACAGATGTAACAGGGCAGCAACCAGGCACAGTGAGAGAGTTTGCTCAGTGCTACCAGCTCTGCTCAGCTGAACCCAAACTCTGAATACCACAGCTCAGGGCGGTGGGGGCGGGAGAGTAAGAGAAGCCACATGAAAATGCCTTCTTCCTACCCAGCAGAAATTTCCAGCAGCCTCACAAAAGCCAGCAAATCCATTTCTATCCATCCCATACGGCTCCCAAAACCCCAGGAAGTACCTCTTTGACCTTGAAAGACTGCTTGAAACCCACAGCAGACAGCAGCCCTATCTTCATACAGCCAGCACAACAGCACAGACCACTAATTCATGCCAGAATCACTGCCTCCACAGCACAGAGCTGCAAAGTCAGGCATAGGTTAACTTCAAATCACTTGATTTGCCTCATCTGTGAAGCTCTGCTATAAAGTTAGGAAAGCTTAACATGCTTCAGATATATCCTGCATGAAAATTTTCAGTTGAATTCAGTCAAAAATTCTCAAATCGGGGCTTTTGTAATGTTTGAACTGCCTGTATAGGTTTAAATTATTGAATTGAAATTACTCTCTGAAACTAATGTTCTAAGATTAATCCACTGATAAACGGTGGGAAGAAAAAGAATGCTTTCAAAAAGTAAATAGAACTTAGATACACTGCATTTTCATGCTGTGTGAATTAGCAATGCAAGAAATGTTTTCCTTGAATGGTTTCATTGAGTATTATTAATTTAAGCAGTAGGCAAAAAAGTGGCATTTGATATTCTTTGTGCAGTTTATTACAACTTCTATGCAATATTCTTTATATGCATAAGGTGTGCACATAGTATTCAAACAGTCATTTAAATAAGCAGAAGCAAATTCTAAACCATTTATGAAAAAAAAACAACTTTTAACATTTTACTAAAATTGCAGATGCTTCAAGCTCTTCAAACAGTACAGAAGGCCTTTTCTAAAAAGTACTGAATTATATCGAATAAAATGCTGACCAAGACATGATATAATGAAAAAGAAATGAAAAAACTCACATTTACTTGACAACTCAGTATGTGCTGGAGCGCTCCACACTCATTGAAATGTACTTTACCATGCATATAGAATGATATAAATTTTTATATCTATGCATATACAGGATAATTCTTGATATATTATATCAAGGTTTTGCAGTTCAGTTGAAATTTACTCTTCAATAAATTATGCTCTCTTTGCATCTCTGAAACTATTTATGTGTTGATGCAGGCAGCAACACAATTGTATTTACAGACACTAAACTGGAATCAAGGTTGAGATGGTATTGTATGGAGCAGTAGCAGGACATTGAATCCTTGTGAGGAGGATACAGAATGGCACTTATTATGCTTTGTAACTCCAAAACAAGACTAATCAAAAGAAAAACATAGTGTGGGGGATAGTGCATCTGTATTTTGTTTTTCCTTCAGTGAGGCACACACGTATGATGTGGTGGCATAATAACGTATGCCATTCACATACTTTTACATATAACCTGTAATTAATTATGTGAACAGCAAAGAATACTTGATCAAACAATACATTTACAATATCACTCAAATATTGCTGTAATATTAAATACAGAATGGCACTCTGCAAGAAAGTACATAGGATATCATTCTAGCATGAAGATTGTGCTTAAAAATGTTAGAATGTTTTCCTCACGGCATGATTCTGAGATGCAAGTGAACAAGCCCACAGAAAGGATAAAACAGCACAAATTTCCCCTTCAGTCGTGCAGAAGGTACAAGTGGGCTCAGCAGAAAAATATTGAGACCAAAAGCGGGGGAAACACTGCAAGTCATGGAACATAAGACAGGGAAATATCAGAGCAGAATTAGATAATTTATTTCTCAATGCAATCATAGCTGATCAACTGTCTCAATTCCATTTCCCTCTTCCCTTCTCACACTCCCTATGCATCTAGAAATCTATCTCCTTCCCAGTTATTTGCAGCACCATGAACTTCACAACTTCACGTGGCAGAGAATCCACATTTCTAGCACATACTGAGTGCAGACATTTCTTCACATTTCACTTCTTTCTTACCTCATGTGGTGATATTGTGACTCCCCCCCCCCCCCAGGTAAATATGGTCCCTAAATCCAGCTTGTCGTGCCCCATCAGACTTTTGTACATTTCAATTAGATTTCTTTTCTTCTTTTTTTTGGAAATTCTAGTGAGTACAAGCAGGCTAAATCAACTTTGTCGTCCCAGGCATCAATCTAGCGGATCTTAAGTACCCTCTCTTAAGTAAGGAGATCAAAATTTGCACACATCACTCCATGTGTGGTCTCAACTTGGACTTGAATAATTCTAAGAGGAGGAAAGCCATGTCATATATGTTATGGAAGACTCAAAGTTCCCATTCAAGATGGCCCAGTGCTGTAATTATCAAAAGGTAGGATGCATTGCAAGGCGTTACTGAATATAAAAGCAGATCGGGATCCCCATAAGACTTGGATGCAAGGATATAGATAGCAGAAATGGTCCCACTCAGGAAACCACAAGTAACACTGTTTTGTTTGGCTGCATTCATGGGTATTCACGTATGGTTGAAAGACAATTAAACTTAAACTTGAACTTGAAACACCCAACAGAAACAGAAAGTGAGGAGGAAGAATTGGGTGATTATATTATAAACCTGTGGAGAATAATAAGGACAGTACAGTTAAGGACACAGTACTAACTGAAGGTGGCTTCACAGCTCTATGCATTCCTACAATGTTAAGTAATTCTACTGTAGGCTACAGCTGTGTATCTGAAATACTGTAAGCACTTTTTCTGTTGAGACAGAGACAAAATGATATTTGACTCACACACAACAAGGGCCCTCCAGGTTACAGGGCAGGTGAACTGCTGGGTCCTTGGTAGAGGGGCTGTGTTTCTGAAATATCACAGCATTGGACAACAACTAGATCTAGAATCTACTTGTATTTCAGGTGCACTGGTCCTACATCAGCAAAGCTTGGGTCAGGGTAATCTGAGAGCTACCAAAGGGTCTCAGATAGAAAATACAGGTAGTCCAGGTCTTCAAGGTCTCCATCTATATCCTTGCTGCTTTAGTAAAGTGGGCAAAATAAACAATGAACTCACCCATTCTGGAAATTCTCTCTTCTCCCCTCTCCCATCAGGCAGAAGATACAAAAAGCCCGTACCAGCAGGCTTAAGGACAGCTTCCACCATACTGTAACCAGCCTCTTGTACGACAAGATGGATTCTTGACCTTACAATCTACCTCATATCTTTCTTATCTGTGCTGTATTTTTTCTGTAGCTTGAACACTTTGTTCTATATTGTTATTGTTTTACCTTGTTCTACCTCAATGTGCTGTGTAATGATTTGATCCATATGAACAGTTTGCAAGACAAGCTTTTCATTGTATCTTGGTGCATGGAGCAATAATAAACCAATACCAGTGCCAGTACCAACAAGGTGGCTATAGAAAACAATCGTTCATTGCCTACATTGGGACAGCAACAGAGAGTGCAACATGGGATGAGTCTGCAGCGTAGGCATGCAGCTATATCTATGAGGGGAAGTGTGGAGACTGTACAGGTGGATCTGCACGAAGGATGGAATTCGACAACCGCTCATCCAATGAGTATTGTGAACTTTGGGTTGGGGAAAAAAAGCAGGCAGTTGAATGTGAGATCTTCCTGGGAGAGGTTAGGCAGAAATATTGTTGTGTGGTTTAGCGAGGAAGAGGGCAGGAAAAATGATTTGGCAGAGAACCAAGAAATATGGTGAGGGAGTATACATAGGAACACAATATTTCTACAAAACGTGTGCCAGCAAAGTACTGAGAGAAAAAGTATTGATTTCAGAAATACCTCTGAGGTTCAGAAACAGCCATTTGGGGGCAGAGTTGTTGGTTGGAGAGTTAAAGAGAGATGAGTAATCCCAGAGGAAAAGATGCTACAATTTCAGAGCCAATGAGAAACAGTCTATTACGAGTAGCCTCTATCAAAGATATCAATTTGACAATGACATGGCAAATTCAGAACAATGGGGGACTATTCTGAAATCTTGAAAAGTCTGTTTTCTACTTGAGCAGCCTGGGAGATTTATTTTGCAGGTGTTTTAGAACAACAGTTGTGTCATAAGACTTCGTAAACAAGGTAAGAAACATTGGGCTCAAAATAAGATGCTATAGTGAACTGGGTCTCACAAAGTTACTGCATCAGAGAGGTTGGAAGAACATGAATTCTGGGGAAGTTTTTGTTTGTTTCAGGACTCTAGCCATTTACAGAGTTGATGAATGATCTGAATCAAGTGCAGGTTAATTAGGAAAGACATATATTCTGAGGTGGAGAGTGTCAAAGCTCTGGAAATCCCCTGAAGACTCGATTTAGTAAGCTCAGCTCAATATAACGTAATCAGAGCACAGTAGACTACTGAGAACAGGAGCTGATCCAAAAAGGGCAAGTCAGGGAACCTAGAGGCTTCAAAAGTAACAGCTGGAAGGAGGAAAGGTCAGGACTCTACAGCGAGTCAATAGGAGTCAGGATCCAATCAGTCACATATACAGGAAGACCTAAGAAATAGAGTTAAGCATGATTGAGTTCATGGCATCCAGTAATTTACTGAATGCAATCTATAATTGTTAATACTAAAAGTTATTGGTCTGCATTAAGTCTATGTGAGAGTAAGAGGTTGTTGATCCAAAATATATAATTTAATGCATTCATAGTCATGAAGGCAATTAGACTGATGTGATAATTACAGCAAATGATATGAAACTAGATGTATACAATGCCAGTCTGAGGGAGTAAAGCATTAAAATTGCTGGTGCCTGATAGGTACTTTGGAAATGTCAAATGCAGCCTAATATGAGAAGTGAAGAAATATGAAGACCGAGTAATTTATTAACAAGTTAAATTTACAAATAATAATAATCTGAGGCCTCCAATGGTCCGAGTTGTCCATGGATATTGTGTCCTAGCTGTCTAGATACACAAGGCTGGGCAGTACGATATGGAGAGCAAGCTGTTGCCTATTTTGCAAGCTCCCCCTGTCCACGCATCTGATGAACCCAAAGGAATGGCCGAGACTGATACAGTTTGGCATCAACAGCATCACAGGAGTTGCCAGTCAGCATTGAACTCAATGTAGGCACTCCAGGCCTTAGGTACTCCAGCTCCAGATTTTTTCCTCAAGGTTTACTCCCGAAGCCTTCCCCATGAGTGGGTATAGCCGCAAGGCAGCAGAGGTTTGAGATCAAAGTTTTCCTTCTCCTAAGTGAGTTGCCAACCATGGCTAATGGACCCCATCTGCCCACAGCGACTGGTTTTAAGACGCCAGTAACCCACCTTTGCCCCTTCTACTGTCAGTAGAAATGGTTCCGCCGGGCTTAGTAACTAAGCCACAAATGAAAGCCAGGAACTGGACTTGGTTGTCAGAGGTTATTTGAGGAGCACACCATCGAGTTACTAAGCGGGGCGGAGCAGTTCATAGGTCATGGGATAATAATCTAGTACACTTTTTATATCTGTAATTTTATATGTGCATGGAGTTTAATTAACTGTTTGGTTTATTTTCTTATCAAATAGAATGCATGAATCTGAATAGATGTGGGGTAACTGAAGGATCTTATTTGTGTTGCATGATATTATTTTATCTATATTATTATGTATTTGTAATGTACTGTTCCCGCTAAGTTAACAAATTTCATATCATATGCTGGTGACATTAAACCTGATTGTGTTTCTGATTCATTTAGAATATAGAATATAGATCTCTTGCACCCACTATGTTGTGTCAAAGTAATTACCCCAGTAACTATACGTCTAACTAATCCCTTCTGACTACTCAATGTCCATATCCCTCAAAGTCCATTTCAAATATGTATGCAGTATACAGCCCTGAGATTCCTCTTCCCACAGACAGCCATGAAATGGGGGAACACCATGGAACCTTCTCAAAGAAAACATCAAACACCCAACACCCAAAAAAGACAAAAATTGCAGAAACAGCGAAAAACACACAGAATATACAGGATGAGAACTACAAAATCATTGAAACAATCTGTTTAGTGTGTGCCTATTCTAAGGTCTCATAAACACCTCTATTGTATTTGCCTCCACTATCTGGCAGCGCATTCTATAACTTTAAAAATTTCTGTCAGCCCTCCCCTCAATCTCCCTCACTCTAGAGAAAACAGCTCAGGTTTGTCTAGCCTCTCCTTATAGCACATACCCTGTAATACAGGTAAACCTGTACACCTCCTCTGCACACGCTCCAAAGCCTCCACATCCTTCCTTTAATAGGGTAACCAGAACTGAATGCAATACTGCAGATGCAGCCCAACAAGAGTTTTATAACAGTGTAACATAGCTTCCTAACTGTTGGACCCAGTGACTCGAGTAATAAAAGCAGCCATGCTATATGCCTTCTTTAACACCCTATCAAACTATGCAGCCCCTGTCAGGGAGCTATGGACTTGGACTGCCAAACACTTCCATACATCAATACAGTTAAGCGTCTTGTCATTAACTGTCTACTGTTCCTCATGATAGTCTTCCCAGTCTCTACAGTTTAGCTGAGAATTATTGCTTTCAAAAGTATGTTTTCATTAGGACTCAACTTCTGATTATTTGTTTATGAATGAATGCAACTATTTAAAGAGCCCACAGTTTTTACATTTGTGAAGTATTGCGATGATAGAAGGACAACAGCCAGTCGGTATCTAGCAAAATCACACAGTTGATATTAAGCTACAGCACCAGGTAACCTGCTTTGGAGAAGCACGTTGAGGGATTAATTTACCAACGAAATCACATGAAGAGGACATATAACTGTCGCATTTAATCCTTTAATTTAGACCAAGTGAATCAGTAGCATTACTAGATTACTTCTAATATAAGAGCATTCGACTATTGTTTGTGTCTAGAAAAATCTGTTTTGACTGCTTGATGGAAAACTGGATAATCTCCAATAAAGAGTTAAGAGAAAAATAAGAGGGCTCACATGATTAAAATTTGAACCAATTGGAAAACGACATGAAAATGTTGAAGTTGATACTGATAGAGCTGAGGGGAGGAAGGAAGGGCTGACAGTAGATAGTGTGTATAGGACTGAAATGTTTGCAAGTGTTTCAAAGGAAATCCCAGAGATGTAATGAGGAACAGATGAATCTGAACAAACAGCACTCAAACAAATTGCTGATTGATTCTGTTGTTGGAAAATATGAGATAGTACTTTTATTCAATTAAATAAAAATAAACTAACTTTTGCAAAAAAGGTTCTTTGAAAACAATAATTTTTGTCTTTGTCCTATTGCAATCATAAAAATAATCTTTTGACAAACAGAGTCATTCCTATAAATATTTGAATGGTCATTCCAAGGATCAATGTCAAGCTTAAGATAATTTTTTATTAAGACTTTTTTTCTGGAAGAACAGGTTATTTTGCCTTGATAATTCTCCACTTACCCAATCATGATGTATTTTCTGTCAATGGCTGAAAAGCCGCAGTAACATTGAAAGATCTAAATGGCTCAAGGTACGTGCAAGTTCTATTTCAGGGTAAAGACCCAATCATCATAGGTTTGTCTTTCTCTCTACACATGCAGTTTATTTATAATAGATTTTGTTCTTATGCCTGATTTCCAATACTTCTAGTGTTATCTTTTAAATATATAAATGAGCAACATTGGCTTCATATTCACTTTCTTTCATGCTATTTATTATGTGCTACAAGCATTTAGCAATCAGTCACCAGTAGAATCGGTACATCCTTGAACTAGTTTCAGATCTGTCGTAACAATAGCTAAGAAGATTTCTGTTCTTTTTCACTGGAAGCCAACACCATTATCAGAAATAATTCCATCATAATAAGTCATTATGATGACCTGCAAATCAGGAATAACTTGTAAGTTTTTAAAAAGTAGTGAAAATTAAAAGATAAAAATTCTTTTTCATAGCCCATTCTTCCTCAAATCTGTCTATTCCCAGTTTACTGTGCCCATCCATCCAATTAAGTGTATCCGTGTTGCAAATATAGAGAGGAACAAAATATCTTGTTAAAAAATCAAGCTAGAACCCTGTGTTTATGGTATAGATTTACTACTTCTTGATGTGCAAAATTTGCGTCGCCAAATAGGAAATCAGAAAACAGAAGTCTCACATCTACAGCTTTGTTCCTTGTTATTCTTATTTCAGCAGAATTACTTGATATCCCATTCTCTGACTTGTCTAAAAGCATTGCTTGATTCCTGACAGTTTAATCACAAATTACATGTATGATTGGAGTTCTGCTTTCAGACTTCTGGTCAATTATATGTGAGGTTTATCATTTCACTTCATAGACTATTTTGTTGTTTATCCAATCCCTAAAGGTCCATCATTTTGGATTTTAGTTTTATTAATGGACCAGCATTCAATGCATAAGGTAATTCAAATGCATATAGTACTCCTAAGGGAATAAAGTTCAAAATTAATGCATTCACTTTTGCTTTAAAATTTCTGAAAGCTGTTAGTTGATAGCTATATTTTTTATTATGTTAATTTGTAGCTGCTTTCGGAGTGGTGGTTTGTTAGTGAAACTGAAAATTAGCAAGACCTTGGCCTCGTTATCTCTTTGTGCAATTGGATCCTCAATTTCCTCACTTGCAGATGCTAGTCAGTTCAGATTGGCAGCAACATCTCCTCCACAATCTCCACCAGCACAGGTGCACCACAAGGCTATGTGCTTAGCCCCCTGCTCTACTTGATTTACACTTTTGACAATGTGGCTTCTATAGTTGTACCGTGGAGAGTTGTACCTCCAGCACCCAGGGCATGCCCTTTTCTCACTGTTACCATCAGGTAGGACAGGGTTCCCCAAACTTTTTTGCACCGCAGACCGGTTTAATATTGACAATATTCTTGTGGACTGGCCGACCGGGGGCGGGGGTGTTAATCACGACAGGAATACAGGTGATAAGTCAACTATAAGTCACTTATAAGTGGCTAATACACTCAATTTCGTTTCTAAAAGGGTTTATCTAACAAATTTAATATTAAACACAGCGCATATTTTCCTCGCATGAATTTAGTGATATGTTTCATTAGACAGCTTGTCTCCACATATCACACACAGGGGGCTTGGAGCGTGCAAGTCACTGGTCACAATAAAGCCATATTTTATGTATGACTCGTCGTATTTTCTGTTGAAGGAAGCTTTTTTTTTGCAGTGTCGGCCTCAGCTGTCTCTGCGTTATCATCATCGTTAGGCCTTTTAGGTCCCCTACCACCTCTTCCAAAGAAACTCTCAAGCGACACTTGTTTTTTACTCATCGAGTAGTTGTAGGTTAATGACCAACTGATGACCCCCTGCGTAATGACCTTGTGTACGTTCAAGTTCAGCAGAGGGCATGACAGGGAATGAGCAAAGGTGCAGCTGACTCATATCATTTCATATTGCCAAATCATATTGTTTCCTCGCAGCCCGGTAGCATATGCTTTGCCTCCCGGTACCGGTCCGCGGCCCGGTGGTTGGGGACCACTGAGGTAGGAGGTACAGAAGCCTGAAGTCACACACTCAGCGATTCAGGAACAGCTTCTTCCCCTCTGCCATCCGATTCCTAAATGGACACTGAAGCTTTGGACACTACCTCACTTTTTTTATTATACAGTATTTCCGTTTTGCATTTTTTTAATCTATTCAATATACATAATTGATTTACTTGTTTATTTATTATTTTTTTTCTCTCTGCTAGATTATGTATTGGATTGAACCGCTGTTGCTAAGTTAACAAATTTTACGTCACATACTGGTGATAATAAATTTGATTCTAATTCATAACTCTAATACCATATTCAAATTTGATAATACCACTGTCTTCGGCCAGATCAAAGGTGGTGACAAATCAGCATATAGGAAAGAGTTTGAAAATCTGGCTGAGTGGTGCCGTAGCAATAACCTCTTACTCAATGTCAGCAAGAGCAAGAAGCTGATTATTGACTTCGGGAGGAGGAAACGAGATTGACCTGTCAGTCCTCATCAAAGTATCAGATGTCAGTAACTTTAAATTTCTTGGTTATTATTTTGAGGGACCTGTCCTGGGCCCAGCATGTAATGGCAATTAGGAAAAATGCACAGCGTGCCTCTACTTCCTCCAGAGTCTGCAAAGATTCAACATGACAACTAAAACTTTGACAAACTTCTCTAGATGTGTGGTGGAAAACATATTGACTAACTACATCACAGCCTGGTATGGAAACACTAATGCCCTTGAATGGAAGATCCAACAAAAAGTAATATTATCACCCCTTGTTCAATCCCTTCCGACCTATGTTCGTGACACTTCTCACGCTCTTAAACTTTTCGATGATTTTAAGTTCCCTGGCCCTCACCGCTTTATTTTCACCATGGATGTCCAGTCCTTATATACTTCCATCCCCCATCAGGAAGGTCTCAAAGCTCTACGCTTCTTTTTGGATTCCAGACCTAATCAGTTCCCCTCTACCACCACTGTGCTCCGTCTAGCGGAATTAGTCCTTACTCTTAATAATTTCTCCTTTGGCTCCTCCCACTTCCTCCAAACTAAAGGTGTAGCTATAGGCACCCGTATGGGTCCTAGCTATGTCTGCCTTTTTGTTGGGTTTGTGGAACAATCTATGTTCCGTGCCTATTCTGGTATCTGTCCCCCACTTTTCCTTCGCTACATCGACGACTGCATTGGTGCTGCTTCCTGCACGCATGCACAACTTGTTGACTTTATTAACTTTGCCTCCAACTTTCACCCTGCCCTCAAGTTTACCTGGTCCATTTCCGACACCTCCCTCCCCTTTCTAGATCTTTCTGTCTCTGTCTCTGGAGACAGCTTATCCACTGATGTCTACTATAAGCCTACTGACTCTCACAGCTATCTGGACTATTCCTCTTCTCACCCTGTCTCTTGCAAAAACGCCATCCCCTTCTCGCAATTCCTCCGTCTCCGCCACATCTGCTCTCAGGATGAGGCTTTTCATTCTAGGACGAGGGAGATGTCTTCATTTTTTAAAGAAAGGGGCTTCCCTTCCTCCACTATCAACTCTGCTCTTAAACGCATCTCCCCCATTTCACGTACATCTGCTCTTACTCCATCCTCCCGCCACCCCACTAGGAATAGGGTTCCCCTGGTCCTCACCTACCACCCCACCAGCCTCCGGGTCCAACATTTTATTCTCCGTAACTTCCGCCACCTCCAACGGGATCCCACCACTAAGCACATCTTTCCCTCCCCCCCTCTCTCTGCATTCCGCAGGGATCGCTCCCTACGCAACTCCCTTGTCCATTCGTCCCCCACCATCCCTCCCCACTGATCTCCCTCCTGGCACTTATCCGTGTAAGCAGAACAAGTGCTACACATGCCCTTACACTTGGGATAACTTCACTCACCTTCACATCATTGAATAGTTTCCACAACCTATGGACTCATTTTCAAGGACTCTTCATCTGATGCTCTCAATATTTATTGCTTATTTATTATTATTTATTTCTCTCTATATTTGCACAGTTCGTGTCTTTTGCACACTGGTTGACTGGCCAAGTTGGTGCGGTCTTTCATTGATTCTATTATGGTTATTATTTTACAAAGGTTTTGAGTATGCTTGCAAGAAAATGATTCTTAGGGTTGTATCTGGTGAGATACATGTACTTTGATATTAAATTTACTCTGAACTTTGAAACTAATATCCTTTATCAAAAATGAAATGGCTAAAAATAATTTGTAAGTACATGAATTTGGGAGGACATTATAATAACGTTACTGGACTAGAAATTCAGACGTCTTTTGGAATGTGAATTTAAATCTCAACACAAACCTGAAAATTTAATTTCAGTGAATCAATTTTGAACCAAGTACCTTGTTCCATAAAGATTACACAAAGAAATTATCTTATTGTCTTTCAGGGCAGAAAATCTTCCACTTTTACTTGGCCAGGCTTGTAGAGCAAAATGATTCACGCTTAAATATACTCCGAAATAGCCCAGCAAGCCAATTAGCTGTATCGACCACTACAAAAATCTATAATAAAGTTAGTCATCTAACATCAACCAAGGCACAGAATATATACAGTACATATAACATACAGCTCTGTATAGTTGCCCTCTGTGGACCCTAAAACTACAATTAGTACGGGCCATTTGTTTCAAAATGTGGAAAGTTTCATCACTATTACTAAAACAGACAAAGAATCAGGCTCCATTGTATACTCCTGCCTTCTGCTAAGACAGAGACATTCCAGATAGTAGCATTGTGTTAAATAATGGGGAAGGAGTCCGCAAGCGTTACTTTTAGACCTTTAAGACTCATAGTGTAATGTGACACATGGGCAAAGAAATCTTCTGCTATTTATTGCATACCATACTCTCTTTGCAAATGCATATTAGGAGTATTTCTTATTTAGTAGCACTTGGAGAAAGCACAGTGAGCAACAAAGGCTTGCTCCAAGGGGCAGTCTGCAATGTTAATCATCAGAAGTGTCCTGGCAGCAACACCACTGATTTGGAAAGGCTAAGGTCAAAAATGTGGCTCTCCAGAAAACTAGTGAAGTGAAAACAACCTGGTCTTCAGAAATCAATCTATCACATATGCAATTGTCCTTGCTTTGGAATCTTCATCTTAGGTTACATGGATACTGTATAATTTACATTAAAATATCCTCTGAAGTAACCCAGCAAGCCACTAAGCTGCCTCGTACCACTACAAAAATCTATACAAAGGTTTAAACCACTGTATATTAACAAGAACAAGACAGAAGAAAAAGTACATACCTAAATGTCAGTTAAAATTCAGTATTCTGACCATTTTTAGTGGCGAGTACTGGTTGATATTTGGCAAGATGCATCCACGAACCTCTCCAAAATTAAATCTTTTAGAGACAAGCACAGGAATGCAAAACCCTTACTATTTGCAATCCTCTCCAACCATCTTCAACCAAGTATTTCAAGAACATAATCTATTTTAGGCTCTTCTTGAAGTTCCCACATCACAGAAGCCACCCTTGGTTCACTCCATAGATCAAGAAAAGACTGAATATTGGAAATGGAAAGCTTATGCAACCTGAGACCATCTCAGCCTTACTGCTAAGTGCTACTATCATCTCAGTACCCAAGAAAAACACGATAATATGCCTTAATGACTACTACTAGGACACCTCTGACATCTACCATCATGAAGTGCTTCAGGAGGCTCATCATGGCACACATTCATTACAGCTTCCCAGAAAAACTTAACCTACTGCTGAAACAGTTCTATGTCAGATGCTAGCTTCTGGCCCTACATTCATGTCAGGAACATCTGGACAGTAAAGACACATCTGTGAGACTATTGTTTGCAGCAGCGTCAATACTATAATTCCAGGCAAACTCATCACCAAACTCCAAATCCAGGGAGTCAAAGCTTCCCTCTGCAACTGGATCCTTGACTTCCTGGCCAACAGACTGCAATTACTAATGATAGACAGCAAAACCTCTGTCATGATAATTCTCAGAACTGATGACCCACGAGTTTGAGTCCTCAGACCCCTACTCTTCTCCCTGTATATTTAGACTGCATGGCCAGATATTGCTCTAACTTCATCTACAAGTTTGCCGGTGATATCCCTATAGCGGGCTGCATCTAAAAATAATGATGAGTCTGAGTACAGGAAGGAGATAGAGAGCTTACTGACATTGTGTCATGACAACACCATTTTCCTCTATGTCAACAAAACATGGTGTTGATGTTGAGAGCATTGAGAGCTTCAAGTTCCTAAGAGTGGACATCACCGATAACCTGTTCTGGCCCAACCCTTGTTGATGTCATGTTCAAGAAAGCTCACCAACACCTCTGCTTTCTCTGCAGGCTACAGAAATTTGGCAAGTCCCCTTTGACCCTTCTCAATTTTTTTTTTTGGTGCTCCCTCGAAAGCACTCCATTTGGATGCAGAATAGCTTGGTATCGTAACTGCTCTGCACATAACCACAAGAAACTATAGAGAGTTGTGGAAACAGCTCAGCACCTCACAGAAACCAGATTCCCCGCTATGGACTCTATCTACTCTTCTATCTGCTTCATTAAAGCAACCAGCATTATCAAAGACCCCATCTACCCCTCTTCCATCTTGCAGAAGATACAAAAGTCAGAAAGCATATAGCACCAGGCTCAAGGACAGCTTTTATCTATTGTTATCAGATTCTTGAACAGGTCTCTTGTATAATAAGACAGACTCTTGGCCTCACAATTAACCTCATTTTGATATTAGAATTTATTGTTTCCCTGCACTGACTTTCTCTGTAGCTTCTATACTTCATTCTGCATTGTTAATGCTTTACCTTGTTCTACCTCAAAGTGCTGTGTAATTATTTTGAACTGCATGAATAATATGCAAGACAAATTTTTCATTATATCTTGGTACATGCAACAATAATAAACCAATATCAATGCCAATACTCTACGAAGGACTGTGTTAGAAACTGGCTGTAGCTTCAGGTCTGGGCGCACTCACTAAATTCCCTTTCCTCTCAAACAGGGTACCAAAAGGGCTCCCCTCCAGGACCTGTAAGCCTTCCGGCAAAGTGGTAACTTAAAGGGAGTACAGATGCATACTCAACAAGTTGGAAAAGTCCCCTACATGTTCCTCCCACAAAAAAGTACAAATCCACTCCAGCTATTTTTCATCCATTCAGAGGACAGCCATCAGATGAAAAATAGAAGCTGTCATGAATAATTCTATCATGGCACATTACCAACTACCTGCTCAGCAAAGCTATATCTGGGTTCCGAGACAGCTACTCACTGCCTAACTCCCCAGAGAATTAACGACACCATCAAGTCACATCACAAGTGTATTGGCCTTTGTATGGATAAGTTTACAGTAGATCTACCAAACACAAATTGGTTAACATGGTCTAGAACAAAGCTGACTAGCTTCTGATCACCATCTTCTTTACAATAGCACATGTTGAATTAATTACTAATCCCTAAGTGGTCTCATCTCTCCTTATCTCGGCAAGTGAAGAAGGCCTCTCCTTCACACGTTCTACCAGTCTGTTGTTGCCAATACAATCTTCTATGCGGTAGTGTGCTGGGACAATAGCATCAACACGGGTGATGCCAACAGGCAGACTGGCTCTGTTATAGGAGTCAAATGGGACACACTGGAGGCTGGTAGAACAAAGAACCTTACTGAAAGTCCTGGCAATTCTGTACGGTTTCTCACCCTCTGTGTGCCACCCTGGCTGAACAGAGGAGCACTTTCAGTAATAGACTAAGACAACTGTGCTGTTCCAAAGAGCGCTATATGAGATCATTCTTACCCTCGGCCATTAGACTCTATAATGAATCAACCTATAGCTGGGGAAGTGATGACCCCCCTCCTGTTAGACTATGGTAACTTATTTTTTATTCATTCTATTTATAACCATATAACCATATAACAATTACAACACAGAAACAGGCCATCTCGGACCTTCTAGTCCATGCCGAACTCTTACCCTATCCTAGTCCCACCGACCTGCACTCAGCCCATAACCCTCCATTCCTTTCCTGTCCATATATCTATCCAATTTATATCTATCCAGTTCCATTCCAATGTGAAGGTGTGACTGTCACAAAGTTAATCCACAGGAGTGGGTTCTCTGGTGAGGGGAGTACCTTTGTGAATACCACTTGTGTGTTACCCTCGTGTGGGTGTGGTAGTTCACTGAAGAAAGGCACCCCTGTGGAAAATCACTGTTGGAGTT